>NW_026652287.1:56880610-56955860 GCF_009828535.3 Hylobates moloch | reverse complement strand
GAGTCTGGGCAGAGGGGCGGCAGAGCAGAGATGCTCCCCACCTCCCAGACGGGGCGGCGGCCCGGCAGGGGCTGCAATCCCAGCACCCTGGTAGGCCAAGGCAGGCGGCTGGGAGGCAGAGGCTGCCGGGAGGCAGAGGCTGCCGCGAGCCAAGCCCACGCCACCGCACTCCAGCCCGGGCAACAGCGAGCACCGAGTGCAGTCCCAGCACCCTGGCAGTCCGTGGCGGGCAGAGCACTCGGAGCTAGGAGCTGGAGAGCAGTGTGGCCAACATGGCGAAACCGCGCCTGCAGCCAATGGCGAAAAAGCAGGCGGCGGCGGTGGCGCGCGCCGGTAGTCCGAGGCAGCTCGCGGTGCGGGGCAATAGCGAGCCGAGTAGATTGCAGGTCGGGCCACAGAGGGGAAAGAAGGAAAGAAAGAAAGAAAGAAAGGGAGGGAGGGAGGGAGGAAGGAAGGAAGGAAGGAAGGCGCTTTCTTGTTTTAGAGGATTTTTTGTTTTTTTAAACAGGGTCTCGTCTGTCCCCTGGGCTGGAGTGCAGTGGCACAATCACGGCTGACTGCAACCTCGACCTCTTGGGCTCAAGTGATTCCCCCGCCCCATCCCAAGTAGCTGGGACTATTGGCACACACCACCACACCTGGCTAAGTTTTAAATTTTTTGTAGAGACAGAATCTCGCTATGCTGCCCAGGCTGGTCTTGAACTCCTGGGATTACAAGCATGAGCCACTGCACCTGGCTGGGATTTTTTGTTGTTGTTGTTTTTGAGATAGAGTCTTGCTCTGTTGCCCAGGCTGGAGTGCAATGGCGCGATCTTGGCTGACTGCAACCTCTGCCCCCCAGGTTCAAGCGATTCTCCTGCCTCAGCCTCCCGAGCAGCTGGGATTACAGGCATGCTGTAATTTTTGTAGTTTTTATTAGAGACGGGGTTTCACCATCTCTGCCAGGCTGGTCTTAAACTCCTGACCTCATGATCCACCTGCATTGGCCTCTCAAAGTGCTGGGATTACAGGCGTGAGCCACCGTGCCCGGCCAAGCTGGGATTTTTTATTTGAGTATTTTTCTCAAATTGTATGAGGAATCACTTTACATTTGATTGGATTTTTAGGTGTTTATTTTTATTATATGTAGTCTACATATCACCCAGAGTATTTATTGAGGTTTTTGTTTGTTTGTTTTGACAAAGTTTCGATAGTAATCACAGTAAAACATCGTGTGTAAAGGTAAACACAATTTTATTTCAAGGAGGTTAATCATGGAGGTGTTTTAAATGTAGGCACCACAACAGAGCTCATACATTTAGCATCTTAGTTTCTTCAGAGTCATAAAGTTGTTTTATGTGGTTTCATTTTCTGACAATGGAGAATCCACAGGTACAGTTGCAAACCCTGTTGTCCCCACTCCGACACTCTCTCACCGAAAGAATAATGTCAAAGAGGAATTCCTCCGTCCTTATTTAAAGGTCTTGAAATGAGATAATGAGCAGACCTGGCCTTATGGTTATGTGGAAATAATAATCAACTGGACATATCACTTACATCCCATCCCAGAAGAAAATGTTCGCTGAACCCTCTGTTGTTTCTGTTCCATGTGGGGAGAGTCTGGTTGATTCAGGAGACCTCTGTGGTTTCGGCCCTATCCACAGTGTGTCTGTTATCTGCCTCTTCACTTTTGTGCCTCTTGAGTGTTTTCCCACATTTCTCGTTGCCTATGTAATAGCCTTCTTCCTCCTCCCACGTTGCTGCCCAGTGGATTTCCATATGCTCTGCCCTGATCCCATTCCTCCCTACAGGCGTTAGTTACTTCCCAGCATTCGGGATGTGCCCTCCCCAGTCGGTGTGTGGCAGACCTGCTTCCTGACCACATCCTCCCACATTACTTCAGTCATATCCTTTATTCAGTCAAACTGGCTCTTCCCTTTCCTGCTTCCCTGCCTTTTTTAAATTAAGTTTTCCTACCATTTTAAAAGTCTTTATCTTTTTCTTATGTTGATATCTGCTGAGTTAACTCATCCTTCAAGTCTGAACTCAGATGTCATCTGAAAGTTTTCTGAAATGCATCTTTGGTTTCTCTCTTGGAAAAATGTCATTACTTCATTCCATTCTCCTATCATATAACTTAACATACTTTATGTTGTATTTTTTTTGTTATCTAAAATCTCTTCCACTGGATCAGTGACTCTTCACCTTTCTGAGTCACAAAACCTATTGAGAACCCAAAAACTCAACCCCCTGAAAAAATGCACATGGATACACTAGACAGGAACTTCAGGTTAAGTAGAGGTCTATCTGGAATATGCACTTGGTACATATTAAGTTGAATAACACCTACTCATTAAATAAGCTTCTTAAACTACCTGAAACCTTTGGTGACTTTTGGCAAGTACTATAAATCATTTGACCCAGGACAGAATCATCTGATGTTCACTGAAATATACCTGTTGTGAAATATCAAGGGAAGCTGAGTCAGTGGACACTGCCTGTGGAGCAGCACTGCCACTCCTGGTGGTTGGTATCTACTGACCCAGGTGAAAGCAGCCCAGCCATGGCCTGGGTAGGCCCAAAGTAGACCCTGAGAGACAAGATGCAGTGACTTTGTCTATACTGCTTCTAAGTATAGAACATGTAACTAAGTATACACGTAATTCTAAGGACCCATGTATTCTGTCTTTCTGTTTAAACTATCGAAGTTTCAGCACCTATCATACCATAACTTCTAAAATGTTTCAAGATGATTTAGGTTACAACAATTAAAATTTTATGATTATTTTTCAAGTTTAAAGTTCCAAAGAAACCGAGTGCTGTGATGTAATTGAAAATAACATTGCATTTGCAACCAGAAGACCTGTTCCATGTCCTGGCTTCATCATTGCTAGTTGTGTGATTTGAATAAGACTAAATTTAATCTTTGTTCTGAGTTTGTTCATCTGTGAAATGCAAATACAGCCAGAATATTTTTAAGACATGGGAATACTAATAGCTTGCTCACAGAATTATAGGAGTTAAATGTGAAAATCATTTGTGAAAGTACGTTTTACCAATGCAAAAAGGAAGGACATCAAAGGGCCAGTTTGGCAGAAACAAGGGTTTGTGGAAAGAAATGTAAAAAGATGAAAGTAGAAAGAGTAGATCTGTTAGCATTATATGTATTAACATGATGATATTGCTGTTGCAAAGAAATGAAATTGAACACATTTCCCCTGAGTATTAAGGTGGTGGAGCACCTGTAAGTAGAACTTACTACTCGTGGCTCCCACCTGTTCCTTTCAAGATTTGCCTTTATGACTGAATAACTTGAGCTGAGTCAAAAGGAGAAAGAGAAGCAAAACATATGCAGTGATTGAAAATGTACCAGGAAGTGAACAATTTAGGGAGCATGCTTTCTGAGACTATATCCTAAACTGCATAGGGAGCAAAAAGTTGGGGGAGGGAGAACTAATGAAAAATATCAGTTTGTAACCAAGGAAATTAGAAATTTTTATCTGCCATTCTCCAGGTAATTATTTCATTTATGAGTGGTAACTTTTTATTTATGGGAAAAATGTATTGAATTAGCATATTTCTTCCCAGCCTGCATTATTCTTTCTTTTCTATTTCTGAAAATAATGTACCCATTAAAAGCATTTTCAGGTTCTTAGGAAAAACTGTTAGAAAGTTAACATTGTAACACAGTAATGTTTCATCCCTGAAGCCTGCTGTCCTTTCTTTCCAGTGTAAAGAGAATGGTGCTTTCACTGTGCTTGTTGACGACTATGTGAAGGAAGAAGAAGGCACAGGGGTTGTCCACCAAGCTCCTTACTTCGGTTCTGTGAGTAGCATAAGTCTGGCAAATGTATTTGAGTATGTCGGTAGCCAATTTTCATAGATGCGGAGTCATGTGTCTCATCATGTTGGGTTACCAGGTTGGCCTCTTTTCTGGCTCACTGCCTGCAAGATGGCTTGTAAAATTTGCATCTGTAATTCCCTTTTATCCTAAGCTGATTTCTGGAAAGAGTGGGCCAAATCCAGTAAACTCTTTTTGGTGTTCAGTTCTATGAGTTTTGACAGGCATCTAGAGACGTGCAGGTGCCTCAGCCACCAAGATACAGACCATTCCCATCACCTCTGCTGTGTTCTTAATTAAATGTTCAGAAGGGGGAATCTGACCTCTCCCCTCAAAACAGTACTCTACAGTTAATTTTATATTTTGACCAGAATAAGTTTTCTAAAAACACATTCATTTTCATGTAATTTGTGTATGAATAAAAACAGAATAACATAAAGGCACATGCTTTACAGTAAACCACCTCTCACTTTAAATCATGGCACTGCCACTAACGGGCAGCTCCTGGGTAAGTTGCCTGGCCTTTCTGGACTTCTTTTGCCTCCTCTGTAGCATGGTGTAGCACCTACATACACATTCCTCTAGGCTTGATTGTTTTGTCAGTGAGAGGGATTCGAAATGTGACTTTGTTCTAAAAGGCAGTGACAGTAGTCTGCCCATATCTGCCATTTTGCTTTCATGCTTAATCTCTGGGATTTTTTTACTTTTATAGATGTAGAGGGTACAGGTGCAATTTTTTTACATTGATATGTTGTATAGTACTAAAATCTGGGCTTTTAGTGTAACCATCACTTGAATTTTTATTATGGAAATCTTGAAACATACACAAAAGAAAATATTATAATTCTTTTTTTCACATCATCCAGCTGCATTAAATCTCAGTTTTTGGTAATCTTTCTTGTTTTCTTCCTCTGTACAGTAGCACACTTTTTTATTTTGGCTGGAGGATTTAAAAGCAAATCCTCAACCTCATGTCTTTCGTGTATAAGTAATTCTAGCTGCATCTCTGACTGATAAGGACTTTTATTTTCAGTATAAGTATCCAATAAAGTCAGCAATTCCTTAATAATCACCTAATATCTGGTCCATTTTGATGGAAGGAAGCATTCTTGATAATACTACTTAAGAGTTTTAGGAACTAGTCAAATATTGTTCATTATCATTTTAGGGTCAATTAACTGGTATGGTTACCCCACTGTTAGTAGATAATAAAAAGGTAACTTCTTGGTTTTGAATTGTAGCTTAGGGTTTTTTTATTTGTTTGTTTGAGATGGAGTCTCGCTCTGTCACCCAGGCTGGAGTGCAGTGGCAGGATCTCCACTCACTGCAATCTCTGTCTCCTGGGTTCAAGCGATTCTCCTGCCTCAGCCTCCTGAGGTTTTCTTTTTCTTTTTTAATTGTGGGTGTTTGTCATTAACTCTAGAGTTATATCTCTATTCTGAATGCTGTGCATGTTAATGTTATAGAAGATTCATTCTTTAAACTATAGCCTTTAACACCATTTGGTAAACTTTTTTTGTTTGTTTGTTTGTTTGAGACAGAGTCTCCCTCTGTTGCCCAGGCTGTAGTGCAATGGTGCAATCTTGGTTCACTGCAACCTCCGCCTCCCAGGTTCAAGCGATTCTCCTGCCTCAGCCTGCCAAGTAGCTGGGATTATAGGTACCTGCCACCATGCCTGGCTTATTTTTTGTATATTTAGTAGAGATGGGGTTTCACCATGTTGGCCAGGCTGGTCTTGAACTTCTGACCTCAGGTGATCTGACCGCCTTGGCCTCCTGAAGTGCTGGGATTACAGGCGTGAGCCACTGTACCCGGCCTTGGTAAACATTTTCTGAGAGGCCTTCCGTTGCACTTTTCTTCACCAGGCAAGGGTAGTGTTTGATCTCCGCAGAGTCTGTACACTTGTGTGTCATCATGTTGAACATCACTGGTTCTGGATGCATTCAGGAATGCTGCTCTTAGCTTAATGCACTGGGTAAAGTTACTTGCTCCACACTCAGTGGTTCAAATTGCTGCATTTAGGGGCTTTTCCTGTCCACCCACATGACACCACACCAGTCAGCCTCAGCACAGGGAGAGGTGAACACAGATCCAGGTGGAAGCATGTCAGCTTTCCAGCTTGTCTTGCAGTCAACCCAGAGTGTGGTTTACCAACATAAGGCAGTCTCTTTAATTTTATATTTAGGCATCATAAAACAGTGATGAAGACTATAGACTCTGGAGCCAAGCTGTTTGGTTTTGAATCCTAGCATTGCTGCTTCATAGCTGAGTTACTTCTTGGTACCTCGACTTTCCTACCTGTAAAATAGGAATGATTGCTAGTTTATGTGAGGGGAGCACCTGGTGAAAACCTAGAACATCTGTCTGCCTTCTTTGCAGGATCATGGGGAGGTGTTTTGTTTGTTTGTTTTTCATGCCACTTTGTTTAAGAGCATTGTGAGGTTTAAGTGAGCATGTGTAAAGTGCTCAGAATACTGTCTCACATAGCACTTTGCTAAGCATTTGCTCTAATTATTGTAAACAGTCTTCAGAATATCTTCCTGAAGTATCATGGTATAAGCAATGCCAATTGAGGCCCAGTTTGCTTGTTTGAAAAGTAAATACTTTTCAAAGGATCAGTGTTGCCATCCTTTGGGATCTTCCTTGAGAGGGTGCAAATCCAAATGTACATTAAGCATCATGTAATACTAACAGGCCATGCCTAATACTTGTGTGTATTTTGGTTTTTCAGATGTGTGTGCTGCTGTTATAAATCAAATTAGATTTAGTTTTAAAACATTCCTGTGTGGCTGATCTGCTTATGGAATAGCCATTCTTTATTCATTTACTTTCTGAATTCCTTTCACTTAAAAAATTGATGTATGTCGTCTGTCTTCTCATTTAGTGGATACTCTGCTACATATGGAGGTCTGGGAAATAATATTTGAGAAGACTGGGCTGGATGATCTAACTCCTGTCCAACTGTGTGGGTCTGATTCTCCGAATGGTCTTGAGTTACCTTCAGTTTACAGGACAAAGTTGATGACATGTATATGTTACAATATAGAACAATTATCTTGGGAATCTGTTATATCATGCTCACACCCATACATAGACTGTTTTATTCTTCCCTCCCTTTTGCCTTTTCTCAGGATGACTATCGGGTCTGTATGGACTTTAACATTATTCGGAAAGACTCACTCCCCGTTTGCCCTGTGGATGCTTCAGGCTGCTTCACAGCAGAGGTGACAGATTTCGCAGGACAGTATGTAAAGGTCTGTAAACCATATAGCATAGAAGGGTGTCTGTTACTTCTGATTAGTCTCTATCATCATTTATAATTGTATTGTAATTCTTCTAGGAAGTTTTTATTTAGTTTTGTCATCACATAAAATCCGTAAAGATAGATGTTATCAGTTACGTTCAGAGGGTCTCGTATGTTTAGAGGAAGCATGCTGAAATTTCACGGGGAGAGATCAGAAAAACTCCAGTTTATGCCTCATGAAGCACCTTTGTGACCTTGGGGTAATCATTTCAGATCGAAAAACTTTATGACCTTAAATGTTGTGGAATGTACTTGAAAATTACTTAAAGTTAGTGACTAAAAATAATTAATAATATTTGTTATTTGTGCCTTTTATTCATAACAAGGTATCAGATTCTAGTAATATAGTGTTCCTAAGTATTATAGTATGTTTTAATGGCTAAATTTTAATTTTTTTTAATAGGATGCTGACAAAAGTATCATCAGGACTTTGAAGGAACAAGGCCGACTTCTGGTTGCCACCACCTTCACTCACAGCTACCCTTTTTGCTGGAGGTCAGAAGAAACAAAGACTGTGTTGTAGCTAGAGCTTCCATCGTCTGTGCTTACACTTACTATATGTGCCCATTCCATCTTATTTGTGGTGTTCATCTCACTTGTATCCTTTAGAGTTGGTTTGGGAAGCCGCCTTCTTATTTCATTTTTAGGAGATTGGGTTTTTTGTTTGTTTTTTGTTGTTGTTTTGAGACAGGGTCTCACTCTGACGCCCAGGCTGGAATGCAGTGGCGCAATCACAGCTCACTGCACCCTCTGCCTCACCAGCTTAAGCAATCCTCCTACCTCATCTTCTGGAGTAGCTGGAACTATATAGGTGGCACCATCACACCCGGCTCATTTTTGCATTTCTTATAGAAATGAGGTTTCGCCATGTTGTCCAGGCTGGTCTCAAACTACTGGGCTCAAATAATCCTCCCACCTTGTCGTCCCAAAGTGCTGAGATTACAGGCATGAGCCACAGTGCCTGGTCTAGGACAGTTTTATGAATGGCTAAAAATGTTGCTTTCCTAAGGAACTGTGAGAGAAAAATAGACCTGTACAAATCTGTTTTGTATTGTGGCCACATTTTTTTTAGGATGAGAAGCATCTCTAAAATTTTGTAATAGAGTTTATTGAAAAATTTAATGTGATTTTAACTTTTAATATAAGAGCATGCTATAAAAGTATGGGTGAAAATGAAATGCTCAGTTGCATCGTGTTTGGTTTCCACATTGCCTCTTCTGTGCTGAAGTTGAAGTTGACATTGTTTCTTAGATAATTGTCACTAACAGAACTATTTTTTTCTAGTCTTGTTCTTGTATTAGTTTTTGCCTTTCTTACTATTGTGGAAAGATATGACCAATTTTGAAGTCATAGATGTTTTTATCTATAATAAAAATGATTATTAGCAGAAGGCCAAGTAAGTGATGACGCTGTCAATAAGACATGAAAAGTCAGTCTTACCCTAGTGCCTACTAGTCTCAACGTGAGCAGCTATGTGTGTGTTTCTGCTTCCCCAGATCAGACACTCCTCTAATTTACAAAGCAGTGCCCAGCTGGTTTGTGCGAGTGGAGAACATGGTGGACCAGCTCCTAAGGAACAATGACCTGTGCTACTGGTGAGCAGTAAGATGTGTTTCTTCATAGTGTCTTTTGTCATGTGGTTAGTAAGTATCATTTACACTTCCCCCAAGTTATAATTTTAATAACCATCTTTTATTGTATATTATAATAGCTATCTTTTCTTCTATGTGTATAGGAGCACAAAATAATTCAAATAATGTTACAGAACAGAAGTAACATCCTTCTTGTGATAAAGTATGTAAGGGAGTATTTTTCTTTTTAAACTCATTGGAAATGATAAACCACCATTTATTCGATTTATGGAATGAAATGACCTTGGTAAAATATGGCTGTACTGCCAGAGTTTGCTAGCCTTCAATAATAGTCATTTTCAGAGTAAACATTATTTTCAGATATACCTGCAAAAGCCATTTGTACTTTCTTGTCAGTCCTGCAGTGGATGATGTACCCTGTGCTTGGCTGTATGGATAAGCTCTAAGCACAGAAGCGTTTGCTTTCTGTAGCTGATATGTGTCCTGCAGTTGATAGCCCAAGAGGTATCATTTCAGCCTCTGGGTACAAAATGAAACAAGGCTTGAACCAACTGTGTATTTCAGATGAATGTTTTTCACTACAGGTTTGAAAGGTAATCACCACTCTTCTCACAAGGACCCAACTAGACTCTAGAAAACTGTATTTGAGTTTAGGAGAATGGGGAGAATCTCAGGGCAGCAAAGGAAATAGTTATAAACTGTAGCTTTCTAATATTTCTTAGTAGAGTGGTTTTGATTTCTCAAAAGACAGCTTTTCATTTTTAGAGCTAGTAAGCTAATTAGTTCCCCTAATGTGTACGATACTAGATATAGAGTATTAGTAAGATAGTCTCGAGGGTGTGCAAGCATATAAACTGATCTTTGAAGTATAGGGCAGTAACTGCAGTGCCCAAGAGAAGAAGGGGAGGTCTGGTAGCCTACCCTGACTCAGCCTTGTGCTTGAAAAGGATTTCTGCAAAGCTGAACCTCAAGGAATAAAGAGTCCTGGGAGTGGGAGGGATGCAAGAGGATGGATGCAGAGGGGAGGAAGGCTGCGTGGCAGAGGGCAGGCATGGGCAAAGTCAGTTAAGTGAGAAGGATTCTAGGGAACTTGCCTCATTGCCAGAGCCTGAAATTCAAGACCAAGGATGACCAGAGAGGAGACTATAGAGAGGGCTGCTAGAGCAGCTACCAATCCCCTGGCCTGTTGGCCTTTGCTTAATGAGTTCAGTAAAACTGCTATGGTGAGGATAATGTGAAGACTAGAGTTATATGGGATGAGGCTGGCTAGAGTTAAGGTGACTGGTTAGAGGTATGTGGCAGCCATACTGCAGTTGAGGAGGAGGACATGGGAGGCCTGTGTGCTGTGGGGGGTAATCTATTGGATGTAGGTCATTGATGGCAGCACAAACTGTTGGGTGTGCTATGCTGTCCATTTAGAAGACATTCTCTTTGCAGTGAGCGCCACGTTTCCAGAGTGTTTGGTCCACAAAGCGTTATACAAAGGCTTCTGTGGATATTATTTACATGTTGAATTTTTCCATATTTGAATTGCTAATGTTCTTATGTGATTGGTTATGTGATCTGTTTATTGCAGGGTCCCAGAGTTGGTACGAGAAAAACGATTTGGAAATTGGCTGAAAGATGCACGCGACTGGACAATTTCCAGAAACAGATACTGGGGCACCCCCATCCCACTGTGGGTCAGCGATGACTTTGAGGAGGTGAGGCAGGGCAGTATTTCCTTGTGTTGATTTTTGCTAAAGCATTTTGTTCATGAAATCTGAATGTGGTTTAAAAGAATAGGGTTTTTTTTTTTCCTTTGCCCCTTATTCCATCTTTTTTTCCTCTTTATTCCTTTCTAGAATCATGACATAAGACAATCTGTTTCTGGGGTTTTTAACTTTTTTCCTTGAATTAAATACAATTTATAAAACTTTCCGGCCGGGCGTGGTGGCTCACGCTTGTAATCCCAGCACCTTGGGAGGCTGAGGCGGGCAGATCACGAGGTCAGGAGATCGAGACCACGGTGAAACCCCGTCTCTACTAAAAATACAAAAAATTAGCCGGGCGTGGTGGTGGGCACCTGTAGTCCCAGCTACTCGGAGAGGCTGAGGCAGGAGAATGGCGTGAACCCGGGAGGCGGAGCTTGCAGTGAGCCGAGATTGCGCCACTGCACTCCAGCCTGGGTGACAGAGCGAGACTCCGTCTCAAAAAAATAATAATAATAAATAAATAAATAAATAAATAAATAAATAAATAAATAAATAAAACTTTCCTCTGTAAAAATAAAAGGATACAGTTTTCTCAGGGAAATACACACTTGAAATGTTTTTTTGTGTGTGTGTTTCCCCGATGTCTTTTCTTCCCCCTACATTAAGGTATACTATTAGCTTATGGTTAAACTGACTTTATAGATGATGAAAAAAGAAAACTTGAAAAGAAATTTACCAAAGCATTATAGACCTTTAACTTCTAAGATCAGATGAAGAAGAGGATGTGTGTGGATATATAGATGTATGTGGATATACTGTGTCCTCACTTAATGTCATACAGAGGTTCTTGATAACTGACTTTAGGCCGGGTGTGATGGCTCCCACATGTAATCGCAGCACTTAGGGAGGCCAAGGCAGGAGGATCACTTGAGGCCAGATATTTGAGACCAGCCTAGGCAACATAATGAGGTGCCATCTCTACAAAAACGTTTGTTAAATTAGCTAGGCATGGTGGTGCACGCCAGTTAGTCCCAGCTACTGGGACCTCTCAGTGACATTAGGCGAGGACTTACTATACAGATAGATCTCTGTGTTTGGCCTTCTGTCCAAAGCTGACAGCATTGTTGCAGTGACGAGCAGCAGCACCCTGGGGACCTTGGTGAATCTCCCATAGGGACCTGAAAGGCAACAGTGAAGTAGCTGAATCAGAGGACTTTTCAGGACTGCACAGGAAGGGCAGAGAAAGAGACCACCAGTGTTCACTAGGTACAGAAGCTCCCTGGGTGAGAACCCACAGCAGTTCCTACTGGTGTGGCCCTTGTCAGATGATCCCTCCATTCTGAGTGCCCCAGCCAGCCCCATCTCTCAGCTCTTCACCTGGATATAATCCTAGCATCCTGTGGCTTTGTCTGATTGCTTTAATCGGGTCTAAGCACAATATAGTCATGCGCCCATAATGTCATTCAGTCAGTGACAGACCACATATACGACAGTGGTCCCACAAGATTATGATACCATGTGGTTACTGTGCCTTTTCTGTGTTTATTAATGTTTAGAAACTCAAATACTTCCGTTTTAGTCTGTTTAGCTACAAAGGAATACCTGAGGCTGGATAATTTATAAAGAAAAATAGTTTATTTGGCTTATGATTCTGGATGACTGGAAAGTTCAAGACTAGACATCTGCATCTGGGGAGGACCTCAGGCTGCATCCACTTATGATGGAAGGCTGGACAGGAGCCAGAGTAATCAGAGATCACATGGCAAGAGAAGAAACAGGGACGATGGGATGGGGGCAGGCTCTTTTCAACAGTCAGCTCTCACAGGAGCTAATAGAGTGAGAACTAACTCACTGCAGAAGGAGAGCATTTGTTCACGAGGGATGCATCCTGTGACCCAGATGCCTCCCATTGGGCTCCATCTGTCAATACTGCCACACTGGGGATTAAGTTTCAACATGAGATTTGCTGGGGACAAACCATATGAAAACCAGAGCATTTGCCATTGTGTTACAGTTGCCTGCAGAATTCGGTACAGCCACATGCTGTACAGATTTGTAGCTTAGAAGTAATAGGCTCCACCATATAGCCTAGGTGTGTTTTAGGCCATCCCATCTAGGTTTTTTTTTTTTTTTTTTTTAGACGAGTCTCGCTCTGTCACCCAGGCTGGAGTGCAGTGGCGCGATCTCGGCTCACTGCAAGCTCCGCCTCCCGGGGTCACGCCATTCTGCCTCAGCGTCTCCGAGTAGCTGGGACTACAGGCGCCCGCCACCACGCCCAGCTAATTTTTTGCATTTTTAGTAGAGACAGGGTTTCACCGTGGTCTCGATCTCCTGACCTCGTGATCCACCCGCCTCAGCCTCCCAAAGTGCCGGGATTGATTACAAGCGTGAGCCACCGCGCCTGGCCCATCTAGGTTTATGTAAGTGTACTGTGATGTTTGCCTAAGGGAATCACCCTAACAATGCATTTCTCCGAATGTATTCCTGCCATTAAGCACTGTATGACTATAATTTAGCTCTAGCTTTTTCTTGGGAAGATTCTAGATTAATGAGCCAGATTCAGGTGCCAGGAGGAAACTAAAATGCCTTAGAGAAATAATCTAAGATGTTTCACTTATGCCGGTTACTTTGACGATTTGCACATAATAAACCCTTAATACCCATTGAGAGTATGCCTATGAATGTTTAAGATTCTCTCGAGGTAGGGACTCCCTTTGATACTGGGGTGGAAACAGGAGCAGTGTCAACCCTGGCCTCTTCAGAGACTAAGACTAAGCTGTGTCTTTCATGAGAGGAGCCACATTAGCGAATACTATCCTTCGGCCCAGATTGGTGTGTTAATGTGCCTTTAAATCATCAGTCTCAGGCTGGGTGGCTCACGCCTGTAATCGCAGCACTTTGGGAGGCTCAGGCTGGCTGATAGCTCAAGTCCAAGAGTTTGAGACCGGCCTGGGCAGCATGGCAAAACCCTGTGTTTACTAAAAATACAAAAAATTAGCTGGGTGAGGTGGCACCTGCCTGTAGCCCCAGCTACTTGGGAGGCTGAGGTGAGAGGATCACCTGAGCCCAGGAAGCTGAGGCTGCAGTGAGCTGTGATTGCGCCACTGCACTCCAGCCTGGGCAGTGGGAGTGAGACCCTATCTCAAAAAAGGAAAAAGAAAATTATCAGTCTCTCAAACTAAACATGCATGCTACATAAATTAACTCAGTATGCTCTGTTTGGCTCTAAGGAGCTCCTGCTGTTGAACTTTGTTTTTGACAGGTGGTATGCGTTGGGTCAGTGGCAGAACTTGAAGAACTGTCAGGAGCAAAGATCTCAGATCTCCACAGAGAGAGGTCAGTTTCTAAATGTTCGATTCACTTCAGTTTTATCATTCTCCTGTTAAGACCTGGTCTCTAGCGGATTACAGAGCCACACATGGAAGTGACTAGCTTGATGAATTACTTTGTTGATGACTCATGTCATACTGCAGTATTGTGGCCTCTGTCCCTGTGAAATGTGAGGTGAATGGTGCATAACCTTTCAGATGGAGGATTCATGGTGCTCTCTGAAAGCCTTTGAGAATTGCTGATATTTCTGTTTGCAAATGTGTATAGTATCTTTTCAGGGTTTTGTGTTTCCTATTAGCAATTAAACTGCAAGTTCTGTTATGCTTACAGTTAATAAAATGACTACTTTTCTGTTTGTTAGTGTTGACCACCTGACCATTCCTTCACGCTGTGGGAAGGGATCCTTGCACCGCATCTCTGAAGTGTTTGACTGTTGGTTTGAGAGTGGCAGCATGCCCTATGCCCAGGTTCATTACCCGTTTGAAAACAAGAGGGAATTTGAGGATGCTTTTCCTGCAGACTTCATTGCCGAGGGCATCGACCAAACCAGAGGATGGTATGCCCACTGGTTCTTTCATCACGTGTTTCATTGATTTTATTTTATTTAGGGAGTATTTTACTAAGTCACTGCCATTTATCTACTGGGTGATGGAGAGATTGTGGCAAATAAGACAGGCTACATTCCTGCCCTCTCCCCGCCACCACCAAGCACGGAAATTAAAGTGCCTTTTGAGTAGGAATCTCCCACTACAATAGGGCTGTAGTTTTACAATTTGAATTATCTCACTGGCGTTTTGGAATATATATGTTATACTGGACGTTTAAATGATAAAAACCATTATGTGTTCTTAGCTTACTCACATCAGATCATTTACTCAAATGTAATGATTTGATTACATTTGATTTTATGCCAATACTCATTGTATTGGCATAAAAGTATTGGCATAAAAGACAGTAGGTTGGGTGCTAGAAATTTGAGAGATAGTTGGCAATGTGCTCAGATATTGAGGCTAGCCTTATAAATCAACATTCTAAAAAAATCCAGATTTTTTAAAATACACATATAGGAGAGGATTTGGGCATTGATTTTTATCTGGTGCCTTATGTAAAATAGTTCCTTAATTGGAAAAAGGTGAATTACTTTCTTTCCATGGATAGGCTTTGCTGGCCCAGGTTTTATTTATTTATTTTTATTTTTATTTTTATTTTTTGAGACAGAGTCTTGCACTATGCTGCCCAGGCTGGAGTGCAGTGGTGTGATCTCGGCTCACTGCATCCTTCGCCTCCTGGGTTCAAGCAGTTCTTCTGCCTCATCCTCCCAAGTAGCTGGGTCTACAGGCATGCACCACCACTCCCAGCTAATTTTTGTAGTTTTAGTAGAGACTGGGTTTCACCATGTTGGCCAGGCTGGTCTCGAACTCCTGACCTCAAGTGACCCGCCCGTCTCAGCCTCCCAAAGTGCTAGGATTACAGGCGTGAGCCATTGCGCCCAGCCCAGGTTTTAATTATACATTCGTAGTAATATTTCTGCAGGGGTGTGTTTAAGGAATTGTTGGTGTCATTTCCTCTCTTTGACAGCTTTAGGTAATCATTGAATTAAAGTCTTCATGTTCTGGTATGTGCTGTCTTCAGATTCCAGTCCTTTTTATCTATAGGAATATCTACCCAGAGCAAATTCTGTTTTCAGAAAGGGCTAGATGCCTTACCAATGAGCTCGTTCCTTTGAGGCGTAGCAAAGTCTGTTAGCTGGTAGCAGTCCTCATGTGGATCCCGTGTCCTTGCTGCCTGCCTCCTTCTCCATCCCTGAGGCCTGGGCTGCCTCTCCTGGGCACCAGGGCTCCTGCCAACTCTCCTTCAGAACTGGGAGGGATATCTGGATCAGTGTTTATGTTAACCATGGGGTCTGGTCTCCTCAGCTCATGTCCCTTGATGTTCTCAGAGTGCAGGACTAGGTCAGAGAGGCAGGGGAGCATCACCCCCGGGACAGTGGTCAGGGATATGAGTTCATTTGGGGAACAAGCTAGCTAGCACATAAATGAGTACACAACATTTTACAGAATAAAAGCATTTTCTAGTCTGCCTTATCACTTTTGGGTGAGAGTGCATTTTGCATCTTTTGTCATCAAATTGTCTTTTCCATATGATCTTGTGCCAAATTCAACACCCAACCCTCATTTTCAGCTAGGTGCTTCTGGGTGGTCCTGAGAGGCCACCCAGTGCTGCCATGTGGCTCTCCACACAGACTTCCTGGGAGACCTAGTAACAGAGAAATGGTCAGTAATTCACTCCAGACTTTTATTTGGATGTTTTTTTCAAATCATAGACAGTAATTTGGTTGGTCTCCAGTAACCAGGATTAAGAATCATTGCTTTAAGTGATTATCAAGAAGTGTGACTTACCAAAAATAGAAAATCAGTTCAGTGAATAAATACAGTTTCTTTCTTATGCTTGGACTTCATTTCTATTTTTATTGAACTGTTTGGGGTTTTTTTTCAGGTTTTATACCCTGCTGGTGCTGGCCACGGCCCTCTTTGGACAACCGCCTTTCAAGAACGTAATTGTGAATGGGCTCGTCCTGGCAAGGTAGGTCAACTTTGTTGTAGTGACGGGTGGAGCTTTGTCTCCACTGTTTCTCAGGAAGGAGTGTGTGAGAGCTTAAGCCTGATGGAGGAGGAGGAAGGAGAGGGCTTTCAGATTGTGCTACTACTAGTAACATAATGCTACTAGTGATATTACTAGTAATAAAATAGCATTTACTAAACTTAGCATTTTATGAAATACTTTTGCTTATAGATCTTATTTAATCTGTATATCAGTCCTTTCATGTAGATTTTGTTGTCCTTTTTTTAACACATGAGGAAGCTATGGGTTCTAGAGACCACAAGTGCCCAGGATCAAAGCTAGTGACAGCCACACTAGGCTTGACCCAGGTACTCTGCCACCAGATCCCATTCTTCCCCTCATCTGAAACTTCCTCCCAATGGACATTATTTCCCACTTTTTGCTATTATAAGGAAGTCTCATTTTTCCTTTACTTTATTACCCTAGTCATTAAGAATAAATATAAACATAAATGAAAATTTTAAAATGAAATATTTACCCACACAGAAATCGTACTTTATATGCTGTGTGAGGAGGAAGAGGATGTCACCTAATATTTTGTGCATCCTTATTTTTTGCCAGGCCCCACTATGTGCATTTTCACATTTTAACTCATTTAATCCCCAGAACCATTTGAGATGGGTCCTGTAATCCCATTGTGACCTTTGAGGAATCTGAGGGACAGGAAAAAGTAGCTTGCCAAAGGACACACAGCAAATGAGTGGTAAATGCAAATTTTGAACCCAGGCAGTCTGCCTCTGTAGTATGTGTGCTACTTTTTTTTTTTTTTTTTTTTTTTTAATTGAAAATTGTATTGAGGGCTGGGTGCCATGGCTCATGCGTGTAATCCCAGCACTTTGGGAGGCCATGGTGGGCGGATCACCTGAGGTCAGGAGTTGGAGACCAACCTGGCCAACTTGATAAAACCCCCGTCTCTACTAAAAATACAAAATTAGTGGGTGCAGTGGCACACATCTGTAACCCCAGCTACTTGGGAGGCTGAGGCACAAGAATCGCTTGAACCTGGGAGGCAGAGGCTGGAGTGAGCCAGGATCATGCCACTGCACTCCAGCCTGGGTGATAGAGTGAGGCTCCATCTCAAAAAAAAAAAAAAAAAGGGAAAAGTGCATTGAGATCATTGTAGATTTGCATGCAGTCGTGAAAAATAATAGAGATCCCTTAAATTCTTTGCCCAGTTTCCCCCAGTGGTCACATTTTGCAAAACTACAGTATATATCACAACCAGGATATTGATATAGCCCACCAATCTTATTCAGATTTCCCTAGTTTTACATATACTTATTTGCTTATACACATTTACGTGTATACAGCTATCACATGTGTAGGATCCTGTATCCAGCAGCACAGTCAAAGTACTGAATGAATTCAACATCAAAGACTCCCTTCCTGCCTTGCCTTCCCCTCCTGCCTTCCCACTGTCATCCCCAATCCCTGGCAACCACTGGTTTTTTCTCCGTCTCTGTAATTTTGTCATTTCCAGAATGTTATATTAATAGAATTATACAGTAACTAACTTGGGGGAATTGGCTTTTTTTTTCTTTTTTTTTTTGAGACAGAGTCTCACTCTGTCACCCAGGCTGGAGTGCAGTGGCACGATCTTGGCTCACTGCAGCCTCCACCTCCCGGGCTCAAGCGATTCTCCCATCTCAGCCTCCCGAGTAGCTGGGACCACAGGCATGAACCACCACACCCAGCTAATATTTTGTATTTTTGGTAGAGACAGGGTTTCACCATGTTGGCAGGCTGGTCTCGAGCTCCTGAGCTCAGGCGATCCACCTGCCTCGGCCTCCCAAAGTGCTAGTGTTACAGGCATGAGCCACCGCACCCAGCTGGCTTTTTTTAAATCCACATAATTCCATTGAGATTTCAGATGACTGCACATACCAATAGTTCATTCCTTTGCTTGGATAAATAGCATTCTGTATTATGGGTATGCCATGGTTTGTTTGATCATCCACCTCTTGAAGGACATCTGGGTTGCTTCTAACGTTTGGCAATTGTGAATAAAGCTGTTGTGAACAATTGATTATAGGTTTTTATGATAATGTAAGTTTTCATTTCTCTGGGATATATTCTGACACATCTTTCTTCTTCAGTCTACCCTGAAGCTTCCTCATGGACTTACTATGATATTCAAAAAGAAGTTTGCAAATATTAACAAAATATCTTACCATTGTACCTTAACACTGTTTGTTTGTTTGTTTGTTTGTTTCTTTTTTGAGACAGAGTCTTGCTCTGCTGCCCAGGCTAGAGTGCAGTGGCACGATCTTGGCTCACTTCAATCTCTGCCTCCCAGGTTCAGGCAATTCTCCTGCCCCAGCCTCCCCAGTAATGGGGATTACAAGTGTGTGCCACCACGCCCAGCTAATTTTTGCATTTTTAGTAGAGACAGGGTTTCACCATTTTGGCCAGGCTGGTCTTGAACTCCTGACCTCAGGTTATCTGCCTGCTTCAGCCTCCCAAAGTGCTAGGATGACAGGCGTGAGCCACCGCGCCCGGCCTATTAGCACTAACTTCTGTCTAAGTTACTCCTTCCCATTTCCTTTTGTGTATTCCTGTTTGCAAATGATTTGTATCCTTAAAACAAGATCATCTGTGATATTGACTTACTTAATTGGCATCTCCCTTTTGTTTTACAAGTGATGGCCAAAAAATGAGCAAACGGAAAAAGAATTATCCAGATCCAGTTTCTGTCATCCAGAAGTATGGTGCTGATGCCCTCAGGTACAAACCAGTGCTTTGCATTGTGTGTATCTATTGTTTTTTTACGTAAGCATCTCCTATACTGTTAGTCACTATTCTTAGATTTGGTTTATAGTTAGATTTTTAGCAACGTATCTCTGTTATTTGGATGTTATATTGGTATGGTTGTTGATTTTAAACCCCCAAAATAGTTTTCTAAATAATATAGGCATTTTTAAACCTAGAGGTCTGTTTGAGGAAGAGGACCTGTGTTGGATGTTGTTGAGCTGTCCCAAGTTCTCTCCAGGCTAGATGCTGATTGCCTCTGCCTTACTTCCTTTCTAGGTTCCCTGTCTTGTTGGTATTAGAATTCTCTTTCATCATTTATTTTAATTTTGTACTTACAGAGCCATGTGAGATATATCTATGCTAGAGGTAATAAAAAAACTCATATTGAAAAGTTTTTGGAGAAATTTGAGCCACTGCTTGAGGTAGCTGTAATCATGAAACCACACAGTGTTCAATTTGAAAGGTACCTAGCGATCTTGTTCAGCGTCTCTATGTCCTAGGCATGAGACCAGTGCCCAGGCCTGTGACTCAGCACCTTCACATAGTACCTGTGTTGCCCAGGAGCCATTAGTGGGGCTCTCCCCCAACTCTCCACTGTCTCTTAGACTCACCCTTGGCACTGCTGGCGATTTGGGCTGGGCAATTCTTTGTGGTGCTGGTTCTTTATAGGATGTTTAGCAGCATCCCTAACCTCTGCCCGCCGGATGTCAAGACTCTGCTCTGTGAAGGCTCTTCCTTGTGAGTCCCTCTCTCTGCAAGCAGCAGATGCAGGTCATGTCCATGGGAAGGACACAGTGGCTCTTGACGAGGATCAGGCCAGCCTTTCTCTTAGTGCTGGTGTACCCCATTGGTCCTGCAGTGAGAGTGGCATAAGATGCATTTCTGTGCTATACGGTGCCATATTTTGGTGTCAGATTCTATATAATTTGCTAGATCTCTTAGAGAAAGTGAGAGTGAGTTTTGTGAGTTTTAAATTGACCACTCAAAAAGTATTCATAGTTTCCCCCTTTTGTAGAAAATAGGACTGATTTTCATCTTGCTCTCTCAATATGTCGAGTAGTAATAATTGGTTTACTGTCTAAGTACCTTTTCTGTCTAATTTTTCTCCCTCTTCCAGATTATATCTGATTAACTCCCCTGTGGTGAGAGCAGAAAACCTCCGCTTTAAAGAGGAGGGGGTGCGGGACGTCCTTAAGGATGTACTGCTCCCATGGTACAATGCCTATCGCTTCTTAATCCAGAACGTTCTGAGGCTCCAGAAGGTATGGGCTGTAGGGGGCTGCATGTGTGCCTGCCATGTCTCCACGGCGCTCCCTTCACCAAGCTGTGAGGTGGAGCTCTGAGCAGTTCAAAAAGCTGGTTGGAAAAATGAACTCTTGTTATCCCACTCCAGCAGGCAGGTGACTTACTTCTGCTCCCCTTGAGCTCTGGTTGTTCTGCTAATGAGGACACATCATGTTCACCTGAGGCTCTCAGAGTAGCCTTTCCCCAGGAATTGAGAAGGGCAGTCATCTTCCCCAGGCTCCCAGCATTCCTCCTCTCTGCAGCCCTGCCGCCTGTCCTGCATGTGGTTCTCTGCCAAGTAGGGCCAACAGTCCTTGGGCAGGTGCACTCTGCAGGCCTCCACTGGTGCGAGACTCAGGAATACAGGCGGGGTCAAAGCTCCCCACAGCCAGGGCCCATCTGAACATACCAGCAAGACACAGACTCCATGATCAGGGGCTTAAACCCAGAGGAAGAGTCACATTATCACTGCCCTGCTAGCCTGGTTGTGGTGCTGCCAGAGAAACAACGTAGGACATGAGTTCTGTTTGTGGAGCAAGGACTTAAGATCAAGGAGGATTTTGCAAAGCAGAAAGAGTGGGATAGAACTTTCTGAGTAAAATGAACAGCCTTAGCATGGAAATTATTTCCCAGTACTCATTTTCAGTTTGTGGACAATCATTCAATCCTAGACAGTTTTACTGTCCTTCCTTCCTGAGGTTTAAAGTAACTAAATCCTACACTTTCTGACAAGATTTTAGAATATCTCTCAATTCATAATTACTCTTTGGTGCAGAGAAGTAATGTTTTCCTAAACTGTCTTCAGTTTACCCCAAAACATAATTAATTAACTGAGGACTTAATGTCCCACATTCGTGCTTATCTTGAAAATATTGCTGAAAATCAGAAATTCACATTGCTAGTAGGGTCTGGGATTTTTTCTTTTTGTTTTTGTTTAAGTTTATTTCCTCATAGTAACTTTTCTCCCCAAGTGTGCAAGTGTTTCATTAATTGTTCATTCCTAGGAGGAAGAAATAGAATTTCTCTACAATGAGAACACAGTTAGAGAAAGCCCCAACATTACAGACCAGTGGATCCTGTCCTTCATGCAGTCTCTCATTGGCTTCTTTGAGACTGAAATGGCAGGTGAGTCTCTCTTGGTCTGTCCTCCCAGGAATAAGGACTATTCTCTTTGTAACTGCCCTTTTGATATTTAATAGTGGAAATATTGAGAGATACAGAAAATTAAATAATGTTTCCTTTTACCTCTCATATAGTTTTGTTAAGGCTTGTTAATTGTCGTGATATCTTTGTTTCAAGGACTTGGGGACTTCTGGCCTGGTATGGTGGTTCACGCCTGTAATCCCCAGCATTTTGGGAGGCCAAGGCAGGCAGGTCACCTTAGGTCGGGAGTTCAAGACCAGCCTGGCCGACATGGCGAAACCCTGTATCTACTAAAAATATATTTGGAAAAAAAAAAAAAGTTAGCTGGCCATGGAGGCGGGCGCCTGTAATCCCAGCTACTCAGGAGACTGAGGCAGGAGAATTGCTTGAACCTGGGAGGCAGAGGCTGCAGTGAGTCGAGATTGCACCACTGCCTGGGCAATAAGAGCGAAACTCCATCTTAAAAAAAAAAAAAAAAAAAAAACAGCCCTGGGGAATTCTGTCTTTAGGGGGTGTCCTTGTGGTCTCAACGCTCCACAGAAGAGCTTTAGAGCTGGATAGCCATGGGTTCAGAGCCCAACTCTACCACTTGTTCCCAATCCAGAGAGTTGCCTGAAGTCTGACCATCAATTTCCTTTTTTTTTTTTTATGGGTACATAGTAGATGTATATATTTATGGGGTACAGGAGATATTTTTATATAGGCATACAGTGTGTGATAATCATATCAGGGTAAATGGGATATCCATCACCTCAAGCATTTATCATATCTTTGTGTTGCAGATATCCTAGTTATACCCTTTTAGTTGTTTTTAAATGTACAAGAAATTATTGTTGACTGTAATCACCCCATCGTGCCATCAGATGCCACTCTTATTCAGTCTATCTTGACCTTCAGTTTCTTTATCTGCAGAATGCCCAGTAGTGTTTGTAAGGCTTAAGTAGAGACGATTTACATAAAGTAGCTGGCAGATGATAGGTACTCAATAAATAATACTTGTTATTAATGCATTTATAACTTATTTTTAGGTCTATTTTCATTACTAAATAGTCCCCCTCTTTTCCAGAAAAATTAGAAAAGTCAGAAGAGCAATAATGAAATGGACATTTTGCTGTATTTCTGTTAACTAACAACAGTGAGTTTGTTGGGTAATTTTACAGAGATTCAAAAAGTACATTATGTTGGCTTCCTTAAGGTTTGAGATAGTCACAACCGTAGGTCCAGGTGAGAAATCTAGGACACCTTAGACAATCAGCTAAAGTGGGTGGGCAGAGGCCCTGGGTCACAGTGAGGGCAAAAGAGGGCAAGGCAAATCCACCCTCACAGGGCTCTGTGGTTCCTGCTGCTGTTGGGCAGGAGCAGCGGCTGCCACAGACCTGGGATTCACCATTAGCCTAGATATGGGCACGTGCTGCTCCCTGGAGTAGGCGGTGCTGCCCCACTTAGCACAGAAGGACTGCTACAGGATTTGTCCACCTTGTTAAACATGTAGAAGGATCACGACAGTCCAGCTGTTGCTCAGATAGACATAGATGAAGATGGAAGTGAGTGTGAGGCTGATTGCTGCCTTGGCGAGGGCAGCACTGGGAGCCCAGCACACTCTCCCCAGACATGCTCACACCTGTGTCCGCTTTTCCCTCCTGAGTGATACGAGTGGGTGGGAAACGTGGGGATTGTTGCCTGGACCCCCTTCAGTATTTAGGCACCAGCTGCCATGACCTCCTGTGAAGCTGGGTCTGGAGAGTGTGCATCCTGGCTGGAGCCTGGTCTGCCTGGAAACTAGAGATCGGCAGCCACATTTTGTGGGTCATGTTTAAGTCCCGGTTCTGCCGGCCTGTCAGCTTCATCTCCTCCACTCCCTCAGCAGCACTGTGGGTGTGAGAGGACCTGCCTCACAGGGTGGTGGTGGCCTGGGTGGTGGCTGCTGCTGCTGCCCCCGTGTGTTGTATGTTTATTCATTGTAGGTGGGGTTCATTTGGGTTCATTTACTCCCTCAGAGTTGAAACCAGAACATGGAAAACCTGAGCTTCCTGGAAGGTAAAAAGTGCCGTGAACCCTAGAAATCATTTAGACAGGTCTCAGTTACTGAAATCACCTGTCGAAGAAAGTGTGACCAGCTAATGACTCTGGCCTGGGGCTCAGCCCACTGGCCCCTGAGTTCTGGTCTTTGTGAAAAGCAGCAGAGAGCAGCTCTGCCCATTGCAACTTCTCATCTCTTAGCTTAGACCAGAAGCCTCATTAACACTCCCTGGACCCTTTTCATTATATAAATTGTATTTGTTTCTAAGTATTGGTCTTATTCTTCTGTTTTTGGTGTTTGTTTTTATGTAACAAAGAGTATTAATTAAAGGGGAGGTGAATGAGAATCCATAAAATAAGCCTTGCCTCAGACAATTGGCTAAACACCCTTTCTTTCCTAGTTGATCTGAGTTTCTCGGGGAACCATTCAAATCCTCCTAATTCCTCAAGACCTTCACTACCTCTGATGCTGTTTTTACTCGACTGTTTTAATGTTTAGAAGGCCAGTTCTATTATTCATAGCCTGTGCCAGAGTTTCTTAACTGCAGCACTATGGACAGTTTGGGCCAGATCATCCTCTGTGGTGGGGCTGTGCTGTGCATTATAACTGAGCAGCATCTCTGGGTCTACCCATTAGATTCCAGTAGCACCATGCTACCCTCCAAGTTGTGACAAGCAAAATGTTTCTCCAAACATTGACAAATGTTTCCCACGGGGCAAAATTGCTTTTGTTTGAGAATCACTGGCCTATGCTGTGCCTCTTAGCATCTGATTTGTGCTTTTTGTCTTTTAGTTGAAGTACAGTATAATACAATGGAAAGAAGTTGGGCATTGTTGATGCTGTCAAATTGCACAACTCCGTGTAAACCGCACTTCCTACAGTTGTGTAGTGGACAGCCTTGGACTTTGATCCACACATACTGGAGTTTTTGGCTTTTCTCACTGACCAATGGGAATTTGCATGTGGCTCACATGGTGATTTTTTTGTGTGCACCCCTAAACACTCTGACTGCCATGTAGCACATCCTCAACAAACGGTCATTACGTGATTACTTCATTTTGGTTCTTTTCTCCTTAGTAAGTGGAGGCCCTTGCATGGAAGGAGCTGCCTCTTCTTTGTTGTATCCAGCCCTCTCCCCACCCCAGATGCCTGGTAACCCACTTGCTGCCTGATTGACTTGTCTTACTTTTAGCTTATAGGCTTTATACTGTGGTGCCTCGCCTGGTCAAGTTTGTAGATATTCTGACCAATTGGTATGTTAGAATGAACCGCAGAAGATTAAAGGTAAGTGCAGACTGCTGTTGGGAAAAGCAAAAAATATATGAAGTTTGAAAGTAGAAGAAATATGAGAATAGCCAGAAGGGAGGGGAACATTTTCAATTGCTCTCAGTTTTTGAAGCTTTGTTTTTCTTTTCCTTTTACATTGCATTTTAACTATATTTGTCATTTGAGGGATAGGGATCTATAAGTTCTCAAAGTCATTTTGCATTATTTTCATAACACAATTATGTACATGTCATTGGAGGGAGAATGTCAAGGCACAAACAGGACTACACTGAGCAGACCTCTTAAAATTCAAAATAAAATCATGCATATATTTTATAAAAATATTGGCAGATATGGCTTTAATATTGAGAGGGATACTTCCTTCCTCCACAAGGGAGTCAGATACTATTTACTGTGGACAGAACTCCTCTGTAGCTGTTGGGAGTTTAGGATGAGCAGAGCATAGGTCCTGGTCTCAGGACTTAAGCCAGGTACATAAATAACAATGATGCATAATAGAGAGAGGGAAGTCTCTTTACCGCAGGCCCAATGAAGGCTCCCACTACCCATTAGTCATGTCTTTTTTTTTTTTTTTTTTGAGACGGAGTTTCACTCTTATCACCCAGGCTGGAGTGCAGTGGCATGATCTCGGCTCACTACAACCTCTGCCTCTGGGGTTCAAGCGATTCTCCTGCCTCAACCTTCCGAGTAGCTGGGTTACAAGTGTGCGCCTCCACACCTGGCCAATTTTTATATTTTTAGCAGAGACAGGGTTTCACCATGTTGGCCAGGCTGGTCTCAAACTCCTGACCTCAGGTGATCCACCGGCCTCAGCCTCTCAAAGCACTGGTATTACAGGTGTGAACCACCGCGCCTGGCCAGTCATGTCTTAAAAGGCATTAATAATAAAAGCCTGCAACACAACTGTAATTTCATTTTTGTGCAGATGTATCTCACACACACATATCTAGAAGGACATATGCTAAGATGCTTACAGTAGTTGTCTCTGGATAACTTAATTATGATTGAAATTTTTTCATTATCTTTGTTTTTCCAACAATGAATTGGCATTTTTTTAATATACAGTATATACTTTTTTAACATAAGAAATCTTATTTAAAGGTACTTTAAAGTTTTCGGTTAGCAACTGTTTCTGTCTGTTGTGGGTAGATCAATTCTACCTTCAGCCTTTGGGTCCTACAGTTAGGCTCTACTTCCCTATCAGCTCGCCTCAGGTGGGGATAGTCAGTGGGACAGCAGGTGCACATCCTGGCCAGGCCTCCTGCACTCACCTGCAGGGCCACCCTGATGGCACCGACCGTGGATGGCCTGTGGTCGTGGCCCTTTCTCCTTTCTCTGTCTCGTGTCCTGTCTGTATGCTGCATGCTCTTTGAAGATTGCTTCTTTTTAATAAACTTACTTTTTTAATGGTAAACACTTATTTTAGCAGTTTAATGTTTATGTTCCCTTTTTACTCATTAGGGTGAAAATGGGATAGAGGATTGTGTCATGGCCCTGGAAACCTTGTTTAGTGTTCTGCTTTCTCTTTGCAGACTTATGGTAAGATGATTGGCTTCTTTCTAGTACCCTTTGGCCTATGGGCTGCCTTCGGCACCTACTTGCTGCAGCATCCTCCATTTATATCTATTCTGTATTATTCTGCCAGAAATAGAAATAGAAGTTTTATAACACCTTATAGCTCTGGTTCCTTTTCAGAAATCTTGTTAGCTTATACATGTTAAGTAAGGACTAAGAAATACTAGATTCTTTCTAACAATCTCTGGCAGTACAATATATGTCAGAGCCCTTGGCTCTAGAACGAGGATCTACAGTTCAAAGTAAGACATACCTCATCTTAATGTGGATTGCCATAATTGTGAGTAATGGGGAGGTTCTTCAGCTAATACCTGTCTGAGTAAATATATATATCACAAAAAATACTTTAACTTAGCATTGAGAGGAAAACGTGGAAGTAATTGTTAGATATAGGTTCCCATCAGTTCAGATATTAGTGAAATAATATAAAAGTGGAACGGCTCCAACTTTAATTCTTTCTATCCTGTTTCCTTTACTGCATATGTTATAAGGCTCCTATTTATTCTTTAACCGAAGGAAAATCTGCTTTGTACAAGGTGCTGTGCCTGGTGCTCTCCATGCCTGATCTCATCACCTTCATCCTGTGAAGCAGGGGGTGTTTTCCCCAGTTTACAGATGAGGTTTCTGAGGTTTGGGACAGTCAGTCCTCTGTGCATATTGACTTGGCTGATACATCATTAGGTGCTCCTGTTTCTATTTTAGACATCCTTCAGAATTCTAGAGGTGCTTTGGGTTTTTCTAGCTACAGTCCTGCAGCTATGCTTCAGGGATATGAGGCCATTTCTCATTCACAGGGCATGTTTTGTAACCTCATGCCCATTTTGGTGCATATTACTGCGTCATTCTCTAACATGTTTAGTTGTTTCTCAGTATAAATGAGATCAGTTGTTGATGACTGCATATGACTGACATGATGTCCTGTGTCTTCATACAGGCTCCCTACACACCTTTTCTCACTGAATTGATGTACCAGAATCTAAAGGTGCTGATTGACCCTGTTTCTGTTCAGGACAAGGACACACTCAGCATCCACTACCTCATGCTGCCCCGTGTTCGGTAGGACTCAAATAGAAATAACCCTCACCTGAGGGGAGAGTTGCTCAAGCATGTGGGGAAGAGGAGGCATTTCCCTGCTCCAGCTCCATCTGTGCCTGGCCTCCCACCCCAGCTGACATGAACTCCTCAGGCTGCAGGATGGGGCCCACTTTGGCACACGGTAGCAAGGATGCTTGGTGTGGAACCCCTTTGTAGAGCTGCGGCAGGTGGGGTGTGGGCATGCCCCATGGGGGCTCCTTGGGGAGGTGTCGGGTGCTGAGCGGCAGGCACTGTGCTGCCCTTCCCCTGGTGCTTCACCAGGAGGGCCTAGCCGCACTTCTCTGGCCTGACCCTCTTCCTCGCTTATGCATGCCTAGTGCTTTCAGTTTTCTCCTCTTAAATCTAAACTCTTTCGTATTCCTACCTCTACCACTCAGAGAAGAATTGATTGACAAGAAAACAGAGAGTGCAGTCTCTCAGATGCAGTCTGTGATTGAACTTGGAAGAGTGATCAGAGACCGAAAAACTATTCCCATAAAGGTTTGAAATTGTACTTCTGTTTTACGTGGCACAGACCTAAATAATTAAGTCTTTGGAATGCTTTCTTAATATAGAGAGCTTCCACCAATGGCCTTTTTCCTTTTCTGCAGTGAGGGTATGAATGACTTAGTACTAGTCCAGCCTGACTAGAGCTTGAGATTCAAATAAACATTTAATGTTCCATTTTTCTGCAGTTATAGAGGACTGGCTGCTGAGTGAACTTTCCTCTCCCTTTTCCTCCTAGTATCCTTTGAAAGAAATTGTGGTTATCCATCAAGATCCAGAAGCTCTTAAAGATATCAAGTCTTTGGAGAAGTATATCATTGAGGTAAGGTAGATGATTTGTCTGTTTTTTGGTACGGATAGACTTAGAACATTATTTTGATGAATAATCCTCAAAGTACATATTGACTGTATAATTTATTTTTGTTAATATAGTCATAACAAATTTAATAATCCATGATATTTTACACTGTGTTTGGAATCAACATAAATTTGTTGTAATTCTTTTAAAAATATTTCAAGATCAATGAATTTCTTTACCTATCATCTGTCATCTTCATTCACTTCCCTGAAGTTCTGTTCTGTTCTGTTCTTTTCTGTTCTGTCCTTTCCTTTTCCTTTTCCCTTACTTTACTTTTGTTTCTTTTCTTTCGACAGTCTCTCACTCTGTCACCCAGGCTGGAGTGCAGTGGTGCCTTACCACAACCTCCACCTCCTGGGTTCAAGCGACTCTCCTGTCTCAGCCTCCCGAGTAGCTAGGATTACAGGCACCCACCACCATGCCCAGCTAACTTTTGTATTTTTAGTAGAGAATGGGTTTCATCATGTTGGCCAGGCTAGTCTCAAACTCCTGACCTCAAGTGATCTGCCCGCCTCGGCCTCCCAAAATGCTGGGATTACAGGCATGAGCCACTGTGCCTGGCCTTCTGAAGTACTTTTTGATAACTACCAAAGAAACTTTGTCCCTCCAAATTATGCAAGTGACAAGTACCCTCGCATGTAAAAAGTCGAAGCGTTAGCATAGCAAGCCTCTCTCCACCCCATCTCTCCCTGGAGTCTCACTTCCTGGCTGCTTCATGATTTATTGAATTACTCTCCTATTGTTTGAAATTTAGGTTTCTGATTACAAACAAAAGCTTTGTGTGTACATATTTGCATATATCAGTGTATGGATATTGGATAGATTCCAGAAGTGGAGTTTTGCGGTCAAAGTTTATAGTGTCAGTTGTCTTCCTAAACATTTTTATTCCATGATATTTTAAAACATCTTTATTCCATGATGTTTTAAAAACAAATATGTTTTACCTCATCTTCTTTGTGATGATAGAAAACAAATATTTTTTAAAATTTCATTGTTTATTCTTTTCACAGGTGATATTTAAAATCATTATTATAGAAAATGTTAATTTCTATATTTGGTTTTCAGTTGCTTGAAAGTTCCAGAGAAATATTAGAAACCAAAAGTTAGATTGTAAATTCTGAAATTAGTACCTGTGGCTATGCATAAAATAGAAAATTTTTTTTTTTTTTTTTTTTTTTTGAGACAGGGTCTCGCTCTGTCACCCAGGCTGGAGTGCAGTGATATGATCTTGGCTCACTACAGCCTCCATCTCCTGGGCTCGGGCAATCCTCCCACCTCAGCCTCCCAAGTGGCGGAGATTAGGCATAGAAGTACGGGCTTTTGTAGAGATGGGGTTTCGCCATGTTGCCCAGGCTGGTCTCTTAACTCCTGAGCTCAAGTGATCCTCCCACTTCAGCCTCCCGAAGTGCTAGGATTACAGGTTTGCGCCACCACACCCAGCTGAAAAATTTTGAAGTTAACTACTTCACTTAAAATGAGATTAATTAATGTAGGTAAATATAATGGCAAAACTAAACATTCCGTATTATTTGCTTCAAGCTGTTCTCATTTTCCCATCCGCTACTGTGCCATCACCATCCCTGCCGCATCAGTAATCCTCAGTAGCATGACTGAAGCATGACGTGTTCTGTTTAACTGATCTTCTGCTTAGTTGATAGTTAACCTTGTGGTGCTCTGCAATTGCTTACACAAAAGTTACCTCTGAGGGATGAAGTTTATATTTCTGGTTCTGGAGTCCTTTTTCTGTTATGCTCAACTGTCTTGATAGATCTTCATAACAAACATTTTCTTCTTACCATACAAGTCACTGGTTTTTAAGCATATTTATAGAATGGTACAACCATCACCATAGTTTTAGAACATTTTCATCATCCCAGAAAGAAACCCAGTATTCATTAGTATTCACACACCATTTTCCCCTCAATATCTGACCATTTCCTGGCATCCACGAACCTATTTGCTGTCTCTGGATTTGCCTTCTCTGGACATTTCATATAAGTGGAATCATACTATTTGTAATCTTTATGTCTGGCATATTTCACCTAGCATAATGTTTCACATTAATTTATGTTGTAGCATGTATGAGTGCTTCGGTCCTTCATATTGCCAAATACTCTATTGCATGTGTATGCTGCATTTTGTTTATCCATTCATGATTGATGGACACTTGAGGTGTTCTTGCTTTCTGGCAGTTAGGAATAATGCTGCTGTGGACATAACGTTTTTGTGTGAACATATGTTTTCATTTCTTATTTTTGTTTCCTCTTGTGCACTAACTGTAGGAACTGAATGTTCGAAAAGTTACACTGTCTACAGATAAAAACAAGTATGGCATTCGGCTAAGGGCAGAACCAGATCACATGGTCCTGGGGAAGCGTCTGAAGGGAGCCTTTAAGGCAGTGATGACGTCCATTAAGCAGTTGAGCAGTGAGGAGCTGGAGCAGTTCCAGAAGACTGGTAGGTGTCTACACAGACAAGGGCACCATTCATGTCCTCAGGCTGGGGGATATTTTTTAGGCTACTGTTTGACTTTTAATATCACATCCTTTCCTTTCCTTTCCTTCCCTTCCCCTTCCCCTTCCCCTTCCCCTTCCCCTTTCCTTTCTCCTCTTTTCTCTCTTCTCTCTTCTTGACAGAATCTCACTCTGTCATCCAGCCTGGAGTGCAGTGGCACGATCTCGGCTCACTGCAACCTCTGCCTCCCAGGTTCAAGTGATTCTCCTGCCTCAGCCTCCCAAGTAGCTGGGATTACAGGCATGCACTACCACGCCTGGCTAATTTTTGTATTTTTAGTAGAAACAGGGTTTCACCATGTTGGCCAGGCTGGTCTCTAATTCCTGACCCCAGGTGATCCACCCGCCTTTGGCCCCCCAAATTGCTGGGATTACAGGTGTGCGCCACCGCGCCTGGCCATCCTTTTCTTAAATAAAACTTTTTTTCCTGTTGATAAAAATGCTTATAAATAATTCTTACAGTTTAGAAAGAAAATACCTGGGCACAGTGGCTCACATCTGTAATCCCAGCACTTTGGGAGGCCCAGATGGATAGATCACTTGAGATCACTATAGGCGCATACCGCCACACTTAGTCAGGTGCGGTGGTATGCGCCTGCCATCCCAGTTACTCTGGAGGCTGAGGTGGGAGGATCCCTGGAGCCTAGGATGATTTTTGTCCTTACTTTCATAGTGCTTGCTGATAGTGAAGATTTGGGAAAATAATTATGGTTTTGATAAGTGTTATAAAGGGAAAGTGTAGGGTAATATAAAAATGTGTGGGGGTACCTAACCAAATGATGGGATTAGGAAAGGGGAATCAGCCCTATCTTGCCACCCCTATACAGAGCATTTCAGGGTGCCCAGAAATTTGCAGCTCTGCCATGATTAGAATCATACATGGTCTGAGTGTGGCTGTCTGACATCCTGTAACTATCCTGGGGCACAAGCTGTTTATTGTTACGGCTTCCTCTGAAGTTGAAAACCATAAGCTGGGAGATGTCTTGAGAAGGGAGGTTTGAGGATTCATAATATTTAGATAGAATTAATAAAACATAAGACATTAGCAGCTAAACCTCAAGTTATTACTAATTACTAATCAACTCAAAATATTAAAATAACAAAGTGTTACGAGCCTTCAAGCCACAAATCAAAATTGTTCACCAGATAGCCAAAGCATCAAAAATTCATGAGATGGCCAGGCGTGGTGGCTCACGCCTGTAATCCCAGCATTTTGGGAGGCCGAGGCGGACAGATCACAAAATCAGGAGATCGAGACTGTCCTGGCTAACTCAGTGAAACCCCGTCTCTGCTGAAAACACACACACACGCACAAAATTAGCCGAGTGTGGTGGCGGATGCCTGTAGTCCCAGCCACTCGGGAGACTGAGGCCGGGGAATGGCGTGAACCCAGGAGGCAGAGCTTGCAGCGAGCCGAGATCGCGCCGCTGCACTCCAGCCTGGGCGACAAAGCGAGACTTTGTCTAAAAAAAAAATTCCTGAGATAAACCTTATTTGAAATTGAAAGCCTAGTTTCTGAGTGGATTGTTCTGCACTGATGGAAAACAAAGAGACAAAGTAAACATAAAAATGACACCCTGGTGCTCAGAGCCCAAGAAGGTGATCATCAGTGACGACAGTGGGCCTCCCTATCAGCGGGGTTGTTATCATCAGCAGCTGTGCACATTTCTGCCTTCCCTGAACAGGCATGATGCTCAGTATTACACACTGCCCGTCTCATTTTAGCCTCACCACACCTTGCTCAGCAGGTAGCAGAACACCATGTCATACAACCAGCAAATAGTGGACCTAAGTTCACTTTCTTTCCAAGGACTGTATTTTCTTCATTGTATCCTGCTGCTCTGTGTTTATGGTGAGCATTTGTTGCCTCTTGGTGCCTTCCCTTAGCTTTGTCATGTCTTTGGACCTGAGAGTTTATATAAAACAGTAGATACTGGTGATGACTTAACTGTCTTCAAGGTAGCATAGTGTAATCTAAAGAAAGTTTGTCATGTCTTGGCTACAGCCATGACATGAGTCAGAGGGAGATGATCTCCTGAAGCCTCTGTGGCTTTGCTGTTGTGAAATTTTAATCAAGAAGGGGCATAATACACGGGTAGTGGGGCAGCTTGAAGAGGAGGGGAAGCTGATTAACAGTGTAGCTGCTTCTCCACAGGGACCATTGTTGTGGAAGGCCATGAATTGCATGATGAAGACATCCGCCTCATGTACACCTTTGATCAGGCCACAGGTGGGACTGCGCAGTTTGAAGCACACTCAGACGCTCAGGTATTTTTCTGTTTCCTAGAACATTTCTTTACCAAGAGATGAGAGCATAAGAGGAGAAAGTATTTGCCTATGCCTTTCCTGATAATGTTGACAGCTTGTCTCAGGGTAAAATAAACCAGTTGCTTGGTTTAGATTGGCTTTATTAAACTAATATATTATTATGCCCTTAACATATGCATTTGTTTAATGAATACATAAATAAGCGTTTTGTGATTTCTACATGTGAGTAATTGTCCCAAGTGTGGGGTTGCACAAAAATGAACCCTTCAAGGAACGAGTCAGTCAAGGACACCTGAAATTAAGCCAGTTCTTAGTATTCTACCTGATAAGTTATCTGGTAGAAATAGGTACATAGAGGGCTCCTATCCAAAAATGGGTGTAGGGTGAAAGTGGTCAGGGAACACTCCTTTAAGAGAATATACAAACTGTTTTAGATTCCAGGATCAATATTTTTTGCCATGTTGGAGAAGAGACTATATCTTTGCAGTCCTGACCAGACATCCCCAGTCAGCATAGTTGTAAGATCTCGCATGTGGGTTTGGGGATATTGCAGGAGTCCCTCTGCGCTTAGGATACCATGTGCGGGGGAAGGTAGAGCAGCACCTCCATGAAAGGAAGGTCGACCTCCTCAGTCCTTTACCCAGGCGCTTAAGTTAGATGTGTACAGAACTCTACATGGGAAGACAGTGGCAAGGAGTCAGAGGTATCGTAGCTGGGAAAGAAGGCAGTGGAAGGCAGAGAGGAGGTTGCTAAACACTGACAGTGGGCAGTTCTTCCTCATTACAGCAGATTTTAGGGGCCTGAAAAGTTGTCCACACTTACAAAAGTGTCATCATGTGATGCTTCTGAGTTTCTTGACATGGCTTACATGTTGTAGTGGCCCTGCACTGCCTGGAATTTTGAGTTTATCATCCATTTCATTACCTCTGATGCCTTTGTAAAGTGAGTCATTTCTTAACTTCTCTGTTTACTCAAAGGTAAATGAGATGATGCCTAATGTACAAGTCTTTTGTAGAGTGTATTTTACTCTGCAACATGCTGTGTAACAAGCGAAAGTGTCATTATTGCTACATCATAATCAGCAACCTTCAGAATAGATGAGATGGAAGAAACATTAACCTTAGCAAAAATATGGCAGTTTAAGTCACAGAAAGTTTTGTGGTCCATTGTAGAATTTGTCTTGAGTCGTTCTGACAAACCTGAAGATCACAGGGGTCATGGTATAGCAAAGTCACTTGGAGTTGACTGTGCTGAGGCCTTTGATCCACTTGTTGTGGCCTGAAAAGCTGTGCTGCTCCAAGGGCTTCATGATTATTGATCTTACTTATTAGAAGAGTTGATATTATTTCTTAGATGGCCAAAAAGCAAAGTCATGTGAGGGACTCTGATAAGAGGTGGTCCCAGGGCATCTCCTGTGAGCAGCACCCTACAAAAAAAACAAGAAACAAAAACCTGCACACCTTTCTCCAGAGACAGAGGACTAGCTGATTATGAAGAAGTACCTGAATGGTAAACTAGATTAATTTTATTGCTTTTGCTCATTTGTGTGAAAAAATAGTGCTGCATTATAGACTCTCCAGATTTAAATAACATTTTGCTGAGTTGGGAAGAAGTGTTTCTCCTTATTTGATTGTCATGGTATGCACTGTTCATTCCCACAGGCTTTGGTCCTCTTAGATGTCACTCCTGACCAGTCAATGGTAGATGAAGGAATGGCTCGGGAAGTCATCAATCGCATACAGAAACTTCGCAAAAAGGTTAGTTTGTCAGTTAAGAATAAGCTACTGTTTTGGCTTTTTGTTTGTTTTGGTTGTTGGGAGAAGATAGGAGAGGCAGGTCATATAAACCATAGTGATCAATGCATAACAATCACTAATCTATAGTCCATTTGGAATGTGTTCTGCAGGAAAGTCATTCCTCTTCCTCCCCCCACGTGTTCACTCCCAGGTTGTAGCTTTCAGCCAGCTTGTGCCTTTTCCCATCCTTTTTTTTAGCTCCGTTGGCCTTCTACAAAATATCCCCTGTGACTGGGGCAGAAGGTAATCAGAGATGATAGTATCTTTGCAGAAGGGCAGAGGTGCAGTCAGCATAGACAGGCTTCTAGCTTAGGGGAGGTTCCCAGATTTGGACAGAGTTGGATAGTTTTTCCTTATTAGAGAGCTGAGGAATATGCACAGAGCTCATCCTGGAGAGCAGAGGGGCTGCAAAGCCCCTGCTAGTGAGAGAATCAAGAATTTCTTGCCCTGTAGAGGGCAGTGACAGCTACCATACATCTTTCTTCCCAGACAGTTTAGGGTCTGAGGAGGTTGTTCCAGCAGATAAGTGGGTGCTTGTGACCTCTGAATCAGTTCAGAGCTTTGTAAATGGGTTCTAAGTAATTTCTTGGTTTCAACATTCATGAGGTACTGATTGTTCTAGGAAAAGAAACATGCCCTATCCCCCAAAGAGTGGTGAAAAGGACACAAGGCTAATCATGTACTGAGTGCAGTTAGTCTTACAGATCACCCAGCAGGGAGGGAAGGGTGACTGCCCTTCTGTGATGATTCAGCATGGGATCCGTAGCCCTTGTTTAACAGTACCTTCCTTCAGTTCTGATTAATAGAATGTATTTCCCTTTTAAATTTGTGTGTGTGTGTTTTCAGTGCAGTCTGGTTCCAACTGATGAAATCACAGTGTACTATAAAGCGAAGTCTGAAGGAACATATCTGAATAATGTTATTGAAAGCCACACAGAGTTCATATTTGCCACCATAAAGGCTCCCTTGAAACCATATCCAGTTTCTCCATCAGATAAAATCCTTATTCAAGAAAAAACACAGGTGAGTCCTGAGTTCCATTGAACTGCTAAAGGGTTTCAGATTAGGTTTGACTTTGTGTACTCACGTGTTGATACTCTGTCCCACAGTAGAGATTGGCACAGCACTCAGTCTTGAAGTATTGCTCTGGACAGTAGTGGGTAGAGTCAGAGAGTGGAAGCCCAGAAAAGATGGAGCAGGGAGGGAAGATGGAACTGTTTTCACAACAATTCTCTTGAGGAAGGTAGCCAGGAGGGTACATGAGCTTTGCCCGGAAATAAATCGGCCTGTTTTTTCTAAAACTAGAAAAGGCAGTGTGTGGATTCTGGTAATTATCATTAAAAGTAAATAGCAATTTGCTTGAAAAACATTTAACTCTTCTGGTAGTGGGTTCTCCATAAAAGTACAGTACCAAAAAAGAAAGATTACAGTAGCATTTCTGTTGTTACATCTAGGAATTTTAGATATACTTATGAAAGTATGATATTAAGGTAGGGAAGATATTGGCTTATAACTTAGAAGTAGATCATTTAGACTGGGCACAGTGGCTCGCACCTGTAATCCCAGCACTTTGGGAGGCCAAGGCGAGCAGATTGCTTGAGGTCAAGAGTGCGAGACCAGCCTGGGCTGGTGAAACCCCATCTCTACTAAAAATACGAAAATTAGCTGGGCATGGTGGTGCATGCCTGTAATCCCAGCTACTCGGGAGGCTGAGGCAGAAGAATCACTTGAACACAGGAGGTGGAGGTTGCAGTGAGCCGAGATGGCATCACTGCACTCCAGCCTGGGCGACAGAGCAAGACCTTGTCTCAAAAAAAAAAAAAAAAAAAAAAAGAAGTTGATCATTTAAAATATATCTCAGTCACTTATTTAATCGTTTTCTCCTGTCTCATTCTATGAGACAAGTAGGACAAGACAAGGAGGGGCTGACGGTGGCTGTTTATTTTTTCAGTGAGGCGAGTTGCAGTGTAGTTTCATTTTGTATTTTGCATATTGTGTAATTATTTGACTTTTTTTAAGTGAGCATATATTTTTAAGAAACCAGGATAAGAAGAGAAGAAAAATGGGATATAAATTGTAGCTTTTGATACTTTGAGTAATGAGATTGAATATGTTATCAATTGTATACAGCTCTTGTTACTGAGAAGTCACTGTGTTACACGATGGTGTGGCACATTGCAGTCAGGTGCCACAGTTACTCAGTCATATGTTCTCATGTGCACAGTTGAAGGGATCTGAACTGGAAATTACACTCACGAGAGGATCTTCCCTTCCTGGTCCTGCTTGTGCATATGTCAATCTTAACATTTGTGCAAATGGCAGTGAACAAGGTAAGAGTAAATTCCATGATTTGTATGACTTTTAGTTATACTTATGGATGTGAAAAAACAACCAAAAAAACTTATGGATGTTTTTAAAAGAATTGGAAGAATTATTTAATCATATTTAATAGGTAACTTTTTCTTCTTGTCATCAAAATGCATTCACTGGGCGAGATGCAGTGGATCATGCCTGTAATCCTACCGCTTTTGGAAGCCAAGGTGAGAGGATTGCTTGAGGCCAAGAGTTCAAGACTAACCTGGCCAACATAATAAGATCCTGCCTCAGTTTAAAAAAAAAAGGCCAGGCACAGTAGCTCACACCTGTAATCCCAGCACTTTGGAAGGCCGAGGCTGGTGGATTACTTGAGGTCAGGAGTTCAAGACCTGATAAACATGGTGAAACCCCGTCTCTACTAAAAATACAAAAATTAGCCAGGCATGGTGGCAGGTACCTGTAATCCCAGCTACTCAGGAGGCTGAGGCATGAGAATTTCTTGAACCCAGGAGGTGGAGATTGCAGTGAGCTGAGATCGCACCATTGCACTCCAGCCTGGGTGACAAAGCAAGACTGTCTCACCAAAAAAAAAAAAAAGAAAAGAAAAATGAACCCACTAAAGTAAATGATTGGACTTATGCTTGTGGAAGCATGAAGCAGATAGTTTTCCCTATTCCTCCTGCTAAATACATCTAAACACCCTGGATGTTACATATAAAAACAAGCATAAGAAGACTCTCAAAGATGTAAGGAAGAAAGCAGACCACCTAAGGACCTTGTAACCAAGTGACCTAAAAGTAGTAAGTTCTGGGTTTTCTTTTCTGCCTTGTACACCCAAACTTGGAACTTAAGAAGCTGGCAACCTGGAAATGTCAAGTACAGACCGAAGAAAGCCTCAACAAAAATTCTGCTCCCTTGACAAAGGATCAAGAGATGGGCAACCTAGCAAGACAGAAAATTTTGAAACAGTAACTGCTCTACTCTAGCCAGACACCATAGAAAAAACTATGGCCCCACCACCACCCACATCAGCAAAGGCCAAGTGGGGAGCCTGGACTTCACCCTTGCCAAGCTGAAGACCCCTCCCCTGTCACAGGGGTATCAAAGAAGACAAAGTAGGAAGCTGGGACTTTCATCCTAGTGGGGGGCAGTAATGAGCCCCTCTGCCTGGTGGCATCAGTGGAGGCCACAGGGAAAGCCTAGATTTCCATCCTTTCTGGGCAATAACAAGGCATCCCTCCCATTTACAAATGCATGGCAGCAATGAGGCCACACACCACGAGCAACTCCTCTGCACTGTCAGTTAAGGTATGCGTGAAACCCAAACAGGATAAACCCAAAAGAATCCACATCTACATATATCATAAAAACTTTTGAAAACCGAAGACAAAAAAATGTCTTGTGTGCAGTGAAAAAGATATAACACCTAACTTACAGGGGAAGAACAGTTCAAATGATACTGGATTTTTCATCAGGAGCTACAGAGGCCAGAAAATGAAAAGGCAGCATTTTTCAAGTGCTGAAAGATAAGTATTGTCTACCAAGAATTCTGTATCAATCAGAAATACCCTTCAGGATGATGGGAAAATAAAGACATTCTCAAATGAAAGAAAACTAAAAGAATTCTTTCCCAGCAGACCAGTCCTAAAAGAGTAGCTGAAGGATGTTCTTACCACAGAAAGGAAATAAAGAGAGAATCCAGAAACATCAGGAAGGAAAAAAGAAAGATGGAAAATCAAAATGGAGGGTAATTCAATAGACTTTCATTACTCTCATGGGTCCAGCAAGCACTATATCATTGTTCGATGTGGTTCTCCGTGTATATACACTAAGGCCTCAACATCATCAGTGAATTCTTGGGTCCTGTGACTTTAAGTGAAGTGATGTACTGTGTGTCATGGGAACTTAACTCCTGTGGTAAAGTTGGTTTATTATACAGTACATGATTCTGCTTAAAGTCACAGTTTCCAAGAACCTACCAGCAACACTGAGGACTTACTCAACAAGAAATAATAGTTAAGACAATTACAAAGGAGACAAGGTTTCTACATTTGTCACAAACTGGTAAAATACTGACACCAGTGGACCTTAGGAAGTTATGTTTATGTTAGGTACTACTTGGAGTTACCACTAAGAAAAGACTATACTACAGGATACATATAAAACCCTAGAAAAATAAAAATGGAACTCTAAAATATGTTTTAAGTAACTGTATTAGTCCATTTTTCATTGCTATAAAGGAATACCTGAGGCTGGCTAGTTTATAAAGAAAAAGGTTTATTTGGCTCACAGCTCTGCAGGCTGTATGAGAAGCATGGCACAAGCATCTGCTTCTGTTGAGGGCCTCAAGAAGCTTTTACTCCGCTTTACAGAAGATGAAATGGGAGCAAGTGTATCACATGATGATGAGAGGGAGCAAGATAGAAGCCAGGCTCTTTTAAACAACCAGCTATCGCATGAACGAACAGAGTGAGAACTCACTCATTACTGCAACAAGGGTACCAAGCCATTCATGAGGGATCAGCCCCAGTGACCCAAACACCTCCCACTAAGCCCCACTTTCCCACATTGAGGATCACATTTCAACATGAGAGTTGGAGGAGACAAATATCCAAACTATATCAGTAACCCACAAGAAGCTAGGAGAGAACATCAGAACAAATATGCCAGGCACAGTGGCTCACGCCTGTAATCCCAACACTGGAAGGCCGAGGCAAGCAGATCACCTGAGCTCAAGAGTTCGAGACCAGCCTGGCCAACATAATGAAACCCCACCTCTACTAAAAATACAAAAATTAGCCAGGCGTGGTGGCGGGCACCTATAGTCTCAGCTACTCAGGAGGCTGAGACAGGAGAATCGCTTGAACCCGGGAGGCGGAGGTTGCAGTGAGCCAAGATCGCACTCCTGTACTCCAGACTGGGTGACAGAGTGAGACTCTGTCTCAAAAAAACAAGCAGAACAAGTAAAAGATTGGCATATTGTTAAAAACACATTAGCCAAGTATATGCTGTCTATAAGAAACTTCTAATACAATGATACAGGTGAGTTGAAAGTAAAAGGGTAGAAAAATATATACTATGCAAACATTGATCAAAAGAAGCAGGAATGGCCGGGCGCGGTGGCTCTCGCTTGTAATCCCAGCACTTTGGGAGGCCGAGGCGGGTGGATCACGAGGTCAGGAGATCGAGACCACGGTGAAACCCCGTCTCTACTAAAAATACAAAAAAAAAAATTAGCCGGGCGCGGTGGCAGGCGCCTGTAGTCCCAGCTACTCGGAGAGGCTGAGGCAGGAGAATGGCGTGAACCCGGGAGGCGGAGCTTGCAGTGAGCCGAGATTGCGCCACTGCACTCCAGCCTGGGCGACAGAGCGAGACTCCATCTCAAAAAAAAAAAAAAAAAAAAAGAAGCAGGAATGGTCATGTTTGTATTAGATGAAACAGACTTCAGAGCAAAGAAAATTACCAGGGGCATTAAATAACAATAGAAGTGTCAATACACAAAGAAAACAGAGTGATCCTAAATTTATATGCATCGAACAAGAGAGTTACAAAATACATGAAATAAAAAGATACAGACATTAAAGGAGAAATAGACAAATCTACAACTATAGTTGGAGACTTCAAAGTACCTTTTTCAGTAATCAATAGACCAGTTAGAACACCTCACTCAAAAATAGAATATAAATTATTTTTGAGCTCTCACAGAACTTTGCTAAGATACGTTACAACCTGGGTCATAAAACAAACCTCAACCAATTAATACAGTTGAAACCAGAGTGTGCTCTCTGACTACAGTAGAATCAAACTATTAATTAGTAATATAATAATAAAAGGAAAATCTCCACACTCTTAAAAATAAACAACATGCTTTTAAATTATCCATGATTAAGGAAGAAGTCTCAAGAGGAAAAGAAACATAGGACTGAGTGTAAAAGAATATACGACATCAAAATATGTGGAATGTGGCTAAAGCAGTCCTGAGACGGAAATCTGTTGCACTAAAAACTGAAAGCAAGATGGTTTTAAGTCATAACCTAAGATCTAAACTCAAGAAACTAGATAGGAAAAAAAGCAGAATAAATGCAAAGTAAGAAGACGGAAAAACATAAAAATAAGAGAAGAAATCAGTGCAATTGAAAACAAGAACGATAGAGAAAATTAATGATACAAAAATCTGGTTCTTACCAAAAAATTCAGCAAAATTAATAAAACTCTAGTGAGACGAATAAAAAGAAGACACAGTTGCATATCAGGAATAAAAAGAATTATCGATACAGATTGCCAAAATCAAAAACGCAAATACTATGAATAAATCTCTATATGTAAGTTTGACAACTTGGAAGCCTGTCACCCAGGCTGGAGTGCAGTGATGCCAACTCAGGTCACTGCAACCTCCACCTCTTGGGTTCAAGCGATTCTCGTGCCTCAGCCTCCCGAGTAGCTGGGATTACAGGTGTGCCACACCACGCCCGACGAATTTTTGTATTTTTTTGTAGAGATGGGGTTTCACCCTGTTGGCCAGTCTGGTCTCAAACTCCTGGCCTCAAGTGGTCTGGCCCTCTTTGGCCTCCCAAAATGCTGGGATTACAGGTATAAGCCACTGTTCCTGGCCTGAAGTGAACCCTGTTTCTAAAAAACACAAACTACTACAACTCACACAATATGAAACAGGTAATTTTAATGGCCCTATAATTATTAAGGAGCTGAATTTGTAATTTAAAATCTCTGAACTAGTCTCCAGGCCCAGTTTCACTGGAGAATTATTACCAGAATTAACACCAGTTCTACACAGACTCTTCAGAAAGTAGAAGAGGAAGGAACATTTCACTCATTTTATGTGGTTATTAACCTGCTACCAAAACCAGATAAAGACAACATTAAGAAAAAAGATAGGCAGCAGGGCGCAGTGGCTCACGCTTGTAATCCCAGCACTTTGGGGGGCCAAGGCGGGCAGATCACGAGGTCAGGAGATCGAGACCGCAGTGAAACCCCGTCTCTACTAAAAATACAAAAAATTAGCCGGGCGTGGTGGCGGGCGCCTGTAGTCCCAGTTACTCGGAGAGGCTGAGGCAGGAGAATGGCGTGAACCCGGGAGGCGGAGCTTGCAGTGAGCCGAGATTGCACCACTGCACTCCAGCCTGGGCGACAGAGCGAGACTCCGTCTCAAAAAAAAAAAGAAAAAAGATAGGCTAGGCACGGTGGCTTATGCCTGTAATCCCAGCACTTCGGGAGGCCAAGGCGGGTGGATCACCTGAGGTCAGGAGTTGGAGACCAGCCTGGCCAACATGGTGAAACATCATCTCTACTAAAAATACAAAAATTAGCCAAGCCTGGTGGCGGGCGCCTGTAATCTCAGCCTATTCGGGAGACTGAGGCAGGAGAATTGCTGTAACCTGGGAGGCAGAGGTTGCAGTGAGCCGAGATCGTGCCATTGCACTCCAGCCCAGGGCAACAACAGCGAGACTCTGTCTCAAAAAAGAAAAAAAATAAGATAGAAAACAGATATTCTGCATGAATATAAATGTAAAATTCTTCCCAAGAAATTATTAAATAGAATTCAGCTATATATACAAAGAGTTACGCACCATCTCCAAGTGGGATTTATTCCAGGGATGCAAGACTGATTCAATATTTAAAAATCAATGTAGGCCAGGCGAGGTGGCTCACGCCTGTAATCCCAGCACTTTGGGAGGCTGAGGCGGGCGGATCACAAGGTCAGGAGTTCAAGACCAACCTGACCAACATGGTGAAACCTCATCTCTACTAAAAATACAAAAATTAGCCGGGTGTGGTGGCGCGTGCCTGTAATCCCAGCTACTCAGGAGGCCGAGGCAGGAGAATTGCTTGAACCTGGGAGGCAGAGGTTGCGGTGAGCCGAGATCGCACCACTGCACTCCAGCCTGGGCGGCAGAGTGAGACTCCATCTCAAAAAAAAAAAAAAAAAAATCAATGTAATTATCGTATTGTCAGACTAAAAGATTACGTGACTATGGCAGTTGATTCAGAAAAAGCATTTGATCAAATTCAACACCCATTCATGATGAAAATCCTCACAAAAATAGGAAGAGATGAGACCTTCGTAGACTGGATAATGAGCATTTTGCAAAAATCTTACAGCTACCATTACACCTAAGGGGGAAAGCCTGAATTCTTTCTACCTAAAATCAGAAACAAGGCAATTACAACTCATATTCGACATTGTACTGGAAGTTCTAGCCAGTAGACCATGGCAAGAAAAGGAAATAAAAGTCATGCAGATAAAGAAAGGAATAAAGCTGACTCTGTAGAAAATCATAAGGAATGTACATACAAACACCTGAAAAAATAAGCCAGGCTTGGTGGCTCACGCCTGTAATCCCACTTGGGGAGCTGAGGTGGGCAGATCACCTGAGGTCCGGAGTTCAAGACCAGCCTGGCCAACATGGTGAAACCCTGTCAAAAAATATAAAGAATTAGGCATGATGGTGGTCACCTGTAGTCCCAGCTACTCAGGAGGCTGAGGCAGGAGAATCACTTGAACCTGGGAAGCGGAGGTTGCAGTGAGCCAAGATTGCGCCATTGCACTCTAGTTTGGGCAACAGGAACGAAACTCCATCTCAAAAAAAAAAAAAAAAAAGCTCATATTGCCTGATTTTAAGATGTGGCCTGGGATCACCATACTGATCTTCCCACGCCAGCTGCTCCCATGATGGTTGTGTGTTTATTTAGACCTGTGATGATGCCTCAGACAGTACATGGTTCCCTGAACTGCTTTGCAGCTTCAGTGATGTTGTATGGCATTGAGCTGGTCCATCACTGCCAACATCCTAGCTGTCTCAGGTTACCCTGTAGAAGGAATCTGATGGTCAGTGGTGTGCATCAGTAATGTAAACAAGAACAGTGTTCTTGTACAGAGGGCCAGCAGCATGAGCAGTGATAAGAGAGGTAGGGCCTATTTTCCCATCTACCAACTCCAGGACTGGCCATTCCTGGGTCAGTTGACCAGACACCTGGGAAGAAGAGCTCTCAACTCCAAGATTATTTCCCTAGGAGTAGCTTTAAATGCAGCCACAGCTTGGTCGTCTGCCTTAATATGATTTGTTTTGCAATTTACTGTCCTGCTGAAAGCATTCATTTTATGAGGGAAAAAACCGTATAAATCATCGCTAAATCTGTTATTTGTAAATGTTTGGCCTTTTTCTGTACCCTTTGGATTCAAGCATTAATTGGGTTTCCAAAGTAATTGAATAAAAATCATATTGCTTATAAAAAAGAAAAAAACTTTTGAGTCACAGGATGTAAGATAAACATACAATAATGAATTTTATTTCATGCTAGCAGTCTATACTAGCAATGAACAAGTGGGCAATGGAATTAAAAATGTGATATCATTTACAGTCACTTAAAAAAAGATGCTAGGCCAGGTGTGGTGGTTCACGCATGTATTCCCAGCACTTTGGGAGGCTTAGGAGGGAGGATTACTTTAGCCCGGGAGTTTGAGACCAGCCTGGGCCACAAAGTGAGACCGCCATCTCTACAAGAAATAAAAAACTAGGCAAGTGTGGTGGTGTTCGCCTTTAGTCCCAGCTACTTGGGAGGCTGAGGTCAGAGGGTTGCTTGAGCCTAGGAGATGGAGGCTGCAGTGAGCCATGATCATGCCACTATACTCCAGCCTGGGCTACACAGTGAGACCTTGTCTCCAAAAAAATATTCAGATGTAAACCTAATAAAACATGTTAGGACTTGTATACTGAAAACTCCAAAATAGTGATGAAAAAAATCAGACAAAATCTAAGTAAGTGGAGAGACATGTGTATGGATTAGAAGATTCAATATAATAAACATGTCTCTTCTATCCTGCTGTGGTTTGAGTGTGTCCTCCAAAACTCAGGTTAAAATGTCATTGCCATTGTGATGGCATCATGAATTAGTTAATTACTTCACAAGAGTTATGGGAATTCTTACCCAGTCCAGTGGTGTGATCTTAACATCAGAAACCTGTACTTGTCAGAGTCCTTTCCATTGCATCTCCTCAAAGATGAAACACTTTAGATTCACAGTTGCTTACAATAGTTTTCAGGAAAGTACTAGAGTAAAACAATTAACTATCGTTGGATGACAAGACTTTAAATGGCCATGGTTAAATATCTGATGAGAGTTCATTATAAAAATGTTGCAATTGACAAGGAAGTTTAGTTATTTCTGTGGTATACAGCATTTTAAGGTAACTAGAATTGTGACTGATAACATTAGACCAGGTCTATCAGATTTCTAGGAATTTCACACAATTTCTGGAACACGTTATTGGTACAAGTTAAAGAAGGTTAAACATCATTTCTTATTTGACAGTGCCTCCCATGCAGATCTAACATAGTCAGATAAGTCTAACTTGTTTACTATTTCTCTTCATAATGAAAGAAAATTCTCTTGAGATATTTCAGGGGGCCTCTGGAAGCTCCCAAAGTTAGCTCAAGGTCAGAAAGACTTAAGTTTAGAGTTTGATTTTGGGAAGCTAGTAAAAAATATCAAAGGCTTAAAACACTTGATTAATAGGATTGCAGGTCACTGAAACTACAGTCACTTGTTTAACCAGAGTGATAATTAAAAGTATTCAAAGGCAAATATAGAAAGTTACACAGTTATAAAAAGACCTGAGCAGTTTTAATAGAGAGGACTCTGTTTCTCTGTTTTCTTTTCTGTAGAGACAGTGTCTCACTACACTGCCCAGGCTGGTCTTGAACTCCTGGACTCAAGCAATCCTCCTACCTCAGCCTCCCAAAGTTCTGGTATTATTAAGCCTTATTAATTTGATAACATAAATAAATTCATTCAGAACTTAGCCAGGTTGACCACACATAAAATTCCTTTTCCAAGATTCCTCTTCCACAAACATACTACAACTTTCTTATATCCGTTCTGTTTTGGATTAAATTCTTCCTTCCTCTTACTGTGAAACAAGTCATTCTACTATGGGGCAAAAGTTAGTCTTTCTGTCTTAACGAACACACATCCTTCATACTTCATAGCTTCACCTTACCAAAACCATGTCTTTTCCTCACATACAGGGTCATTTCTCTTATTCTCGTTATAACTGTCACATCAGCATTCTATAGATTGGCAAATCTATGAATCAAATTTGTAGAAACATATGCTTCCTTGTAGTATAATTTATGTTCTGCTATTAATGCTTCAGTATTTTATTTGGAAAATATCTACATACCCAATGAATATTCATCATTTAAATTAACAAAACCGCAAGGGTGTAAATTACCAATGGGGAGCTATTTTTGAGTAGACATAACACAAACAAACCTAGCTATCATCAAGTCATTTCTCTGTTAGCTACTTTTACAGCATGTGCATATTCGGCAGTCTTCACAAAAACAAGAATCCTAAAAAGTTTAATAGATGAGGTTTTTTGTTTTGTTGCTGCACTCGAAAAACGTGTAGTAATGGATACTGGCACCCACTTGCACATTGTCATAGGTTGAACTCATAGTTCTATAATTATAAATATCTAGTGGAGGTAACATAAACTTATTTGATAGTAAATCCTGGTAGGATTTAAAAGTTGTATATCTGCATTATATATTCTTACCCAAGTCACGTGAACTTGCAAAGTATTTGTGTTGGTTTCTATATTGCTGAGAGAGTACTTAATTTATGTGATATGCTTATTTTTCTTTAAATCAATTAAATAGAAATCTTTTATGAATTAATTTTTGGCCATACCATCTGGAGGTAGAAAAACAATTCATGGCTGGGTGCAGTGGCTCACACCTATAATCTCAGCACTTTGGGAGGCCAATGCAGGTGGATCTCCTGAGGTCAGGAGTTCAAGACCAGCCTGACTAACGTGGAGAAACTCCATGTGTACTAAAAAAAAAAAAAATATATACAAAATTAGCTGGGCATGGTGACACATGTTTGTAATCCCAACTACTCGAGAGGCTGAAGCAGGAGAATCGCTTGAACCTGGGAAGTGGAGGTTGCGGTGAGCCAAGATCGTGCCATTGCACTCCAGCCTGGGCAACAAGAGCAAAACTCTGTCTCAAAAAAAAGAAAAAGAAAAAAAAGAAAAAAACACATATACGTAACATACCTACATGCACAGGCATGTATAAACATACAGATAAGCAGATTTCTTAGCTTTCATTTGAAAACTGTAGCCATGTGCTAGGTACTATAATATAGAACACACTAGTTTATGAAACAATAGCTGGATCAAAAGTATGTTCCCAGCAGATGGAATAAATTAAGGTTACTTGCTTAGGTGGCCAAAGTGCTCTACTAGTATTTTCTACTAGAAAAATCTACTAAGATTTTTCATTTAAACATTAAACAAAGAGTTTTAAAGCCTTGACACAAAACACTGTCCTTAAAAGGGAAAAGTGATACATTGAACTAAATGAAAATTTAGGTTTTGCTTTGAACATCCTATAAAAGGATGAAAGACAAGCTACAGACTAGGAGAAAATCTTTATAAAACAACATATTTGACAAAAGACATATCTAGAATATATAAAGATCTTTTAAATCTCAACAGTAAAGAAAAATACAGTTAGAAAATGGGGTAGAGATATGAACAGACATTTACCAAAGGAATATACAAATGACAGAAATGTCCATGACAATATTTAACATCATTAGCCATTAGGAAAATTCAAGTTGAAATCACATTGAGGTCTTAATACACAGCTATCAGAATGACTAAAATTGCAAGTAGTGACAGCACCAAATGCTGCATCTCATACATTGCTAGTGAGAATATAGAATGGTATGACCACTCTGGAAAATAGTTCGGTAGTATCAGAAAACTAAGTATGTGCTTTCTATAATGACTCAGCATTGCACTCCTAGGTGTTTATCCCGGAGAACTGAAAACTATGTTCACTGCCACATGAATGTATATAGTACTTATATTCATAATAGCACCAAACTATAGACAACCCAGATATTCTTCAGCAGATAAATGGCTAAACAAACTGTGGTACATCCATATCGTAGAACATTACACAGTAATAAAAAGGAACAACTATCAGTTAGCACAGCAACTTATTTTAATCCTTAGAAATTTATGCCAACTGAGGCCAGGCACAGTTGCTCATGCCTGTAATCCCAGCACTTTGGGAGGCCGAGGCAGGCAGATCACCTGAGGTCAGGAGTTTGAGACCAGCCCGGCCAACATGGTGAAAACCCCGTCTCTACTGAAAAAATACAAAAATTAGCCAGGTTTGGTGTTGAGTGCTTGTAATCCCAGCTACTTGTGAGGTTGAAACACGAGAATCTCTTGAATCCCGGAGGCGGAGGTTGCAGTGAGCCGAAATCGCGCTACTGCATTCTAGCCTGAGCGACAAAGCTAAACTCCATCTCAAAAAAAAAAAAAAAAAAAGAAATTGTTGCCAACTAAAAAAGTCCCAAAAAGTTCCATACTGTATGATTTGCATTTACATAACATGTTTTAAATGATAAAATTATAGAAATGGAGACTGGTTTTTTTTTTTTTCGAGACGGAGTCTCACTCTGTCGCCCAGGCTGGAGTGCAGTGGTGCAATCTCGGCTCACTGCAAGCTCCGCCTCCCGGGTTCATGCCATTCTCCTGCCTCAGCCTCTCTGAGTAGCTGGGACTACAGGCGCCCGCCACCACGCCCGGCTAATTTTTTTCTTTTGTATTTTTAGTAGAGACGGGGTTTCACCGTGGTCTCGATCTCCTGACCTCGTGATCCGCCCGCCTCGGCCTCCCAAAGTGCTGGGATTACAAGCGTGAGCCACCGCGCCCGGCCAGAAATGGAGACTGTTGTTTGCCAAGGGTTAAGGAGGGAATGGGCCTGGAAGGGAATTGGGTATAGATATTAAAAGGCAACACGAGGATTCTCGTGGTGGCAGAACTACTCTCTATCTTAATGATGGCGATGGGTACAGGATTTTACACGAGTGATAAAATTGCACAGAACTAAACATACCCACATGTACACATGCCCCAATGAGTAGAAGTAAAACTGAGGCAATCTGAATAGGATCAGTGGATTGCATCAGTGTCAGTATGCTGGTTGTGGTATATACTGTAGTTTTGTAAAATGTCACCATTAATGGAAACTTGGTAAAGGGCCCGTGGTATCTCACTACGTGCATTTGGCTCTACAGTTAACTCAAAATGTTCAAATATATTAATAAAGTAAATATCCGTACATGAATCTAAGGTGCAGAATAAATCAACATCAGGGTTCAGATAGTATTTTTAACCATCGTGACCTGTGGGGATATACATATGGCACAAGATGAAAAATGAGAATCATAAATAAGAATCATGAATACAAAGGTTTAAATCTAGAAAAAGGCAAGAACAGATTGCCTGGTAGAGTTCTGTGCCTGGACCATATCTACCAAGGATTGCCAAAACACATGCCAAGGATGGAGATATATATATATGTGTGTGTGTGTAGTGTATATATTGCATATACACTATATATATACACACACATATATATATCCATCCTTGGTATGCTTTTATATATATATATATATATAAAATAAGCTGTATATACACATATATATAGTGTATAGTTGGGGGAAATGGAAAAAAATAGGGCTTGAACCCCTTTGTATCCATTTTCCTCCAAATGTAACATTTTCTTTTTAGTTTTGTCTGATTGAGGTGTTATTTTTGTGGCTTTTTAGGTGGAGTATTGCTCCTGGAAAATCCAAAAGGTGACAATAGGTTGGACCTTTTAAAGCTGAAGAGTGTTGTCACTAGCATTTTTGGTGTGAAAAATACAGAGCTGGCTGTCTTCCATGATGAAACAGGTATGTGGAAAGTGAGAGGAACCTATGTCCTTTGACTTAAGATGGATTGGTGAAGGTCTTAATTTGCTGTCAGTTGTACTATACAACTTTTGCATTTGTCCTAACTCTTGAGTCAGGGCCCAACTCTTCAGCAGTGCCGGCCTGCAGTGTCTATTCATGCCTCCTCATTGTGTGATGTGACTGAAAACCCGGGGCTTAATGGTTCTAATCCTTCCCTCTCACCTGTTAGCTAGCTGGTGGACTTCAGGCGTCAGAGTCCTCTCTCGTGAGGTTGTTTTTGTTTTTGAGACAGGGTCTCACTCTGTCACCCATGCTGGAGTACAGTGATGCAGTCATGGCTCACTACACCCTCGGCCTCCTGGGCTCAAGTAATCCTCCTGCCTTGACCTCCCAAGTAACTGGGACTACAGGCATGCACCACCATGCTTGGCTAATTTTATTTAATTTTTTTTGGAGAGACCAAGTCAGTATATTGCCCAGTCTGGTCTTGAACCCAGGGCCTTAAGCAATCCCCCTGCTTTGGCCTCCCAAAGTGCCGAGATTCCAGGTGTGAGCTACCACACCCAACCATGAGTTTTAACTTTATTAAACACAATGCTTGGATCTCACTAAGTCTGGATTCTCAATAAAGCAAACCTGAAAACTTTTTAAAGAATTATAGATGCATTCTCCCACTGTTACGTATTGAATTGTGACCTCTGAAAAAAAAGATTATGTCCTAACCCCTTGTATGTCTAAATGTGACCTGTGGAAATAGGATTATCGCAGATGTAAATAGTTAGGATGAGGTCATACTGGAGTAGTGTGGGCCCCTAATCCAGTATGACTGTTGTCCTTATAAGAAGGTGGCCATGTGAAGACATAGAAACACATGGAGAAAATGCCATGTGGTGACGAAGGCAGAGATTGGAGTTACACACAGCTGCAAGCCAAGAAACAACCAAGATTGCCAGGAGCCTCCAGAAGCTAGGAAGAGGCAAAAAAGGATTCGCCTACAGGTTTCAGAGGGAGCACATCTGCCAACACTTTAATTTTGGACTTCTGACCTCCAGAACTTTGAGACAGTAAATTTCTTTTATTTTTATTCCCTAGCCCTCTGCAGTTTGTGGGACTTTACTATGGCAGCCTCAGAAAACTAATACTCATTTTATGAATCTGAATGCTCATTTTCAGAAACTTTTTTTTTTTTTTTTTTTTTTGAGACAGAGTCTCGCTCTGTCATCCAGGCTGGAGTGCAGTGGCGCAATCTCAGCTCACTGCAAGCTCCGCCTCCCGGGTTCACGCCATTCTCCTGCCTCAGCCTCTCCGAGTAGCTGGGACTACAGGCGCCCGCCACCACGCCCGGCTAATTTTTTGTATTTTTAGTAGAGACGGGGTTTCACCGTGGTCTCGATCTCCTGACCTCGTGATCCGCCCGCCTCGGCCTCCCAAAGTGCTGGGATTACAAGCGTGAGCCACCGCGCCCGGCCCAGAAACTTTTAAATAACTTAAAAGAAGAAATGCAAATGGCCAACTAAGGAACAACTGGTGCATCTTAATGGTAATCAGGAACTTGCAAGATAGTACCACAGTGAGGTACTATTAACTGCCACCAGATTGGCAAAAACTAGAAGAATCTGGCAGACGCAAATGTCAGGGATATTGCATAATAGGAACTCTCATTCACTGCTGTATTAAGAATTGTTGGAACTACTGGAAAACTCTTTGCTATTGTATCCATTAAAGGTTGGATAGGAGAAGCAAAAGCAATGTGGGAGAAACCAAGTAAAGGTCTATAAGAAGGTAGCAAGTTAGAGGTCTCGGAAAAATCTCTAACCGGGTTCCACCAAGGTGGTGGGTAAGTCAGTGGAAAGCTGGATCTCTGCCTAAAGTCACGGTAGGATGAGAAGTGGAAAAAAGCAAAAACAGGCTGGAGTGCATGTCTATCTGACCGCATCTGATACTGACAGTCAGGTATCTTGCAGAAGAAACTGCTGGTACACTTCCAGAGAGTTGCACACATTCCTGGCCTGGAAGTTGGAAGAGCAGAGGCAGGAGCGTGGGCTGCTCACTGTCCCACTTAACCCAATAAGTCGGCAAATCCACAGCAACCTGAGAAAGCCAAGGGCACAGGCCCCATGTTAGCCTGTTTAGCATAATGACTGTTGCTAAACTTCTACCTTCTGAATCCTGTGTAGATTTCTCTGTGATCAAGCCATTACCCAGAACCAGGTCAGACAGAGAACCTGGGAAATAGTTTTAGCTTAGCTGCATTGACACAGGATGAAACCACCATAGTTCACCCCATTGTGATCTTGACATCTATACATGGCTCTTTAAACCATATTTAACTTCCAAATAAAGACCCTAGTAGATTTTTTTAAAAATCCCACTTTTAACTCTTTCTTGTACTGCTTCAAAGATGCTAACTTCATTACCCAAAACGAGATAGAAAGTTACCTTATACTTCTTTGGGTGATGTTGATTTCTCTTCTAGCTGAGCCATACCTCCCCCTTTTGCTGTTCTTTAACTTCACTGAGGTACAAGGTTAACCTGTTAAAATATTTCATGTTATATGGTAAGGAAATAAGAGAGTGGAAAAATAAGAATTGGCTAATATATATTAATACATAATGCCACACTTCATTTGCTGAAAAATGAGTTCTCTGGTCAGAGGCAATGCTATGTGGAATGCTATGTTGGTGAATAAGACATTCTCTACCTCCATGGATGGTGGGTTTGCCAGAAGCATTATGGGTGACAGTGGCAAATCCATGTCCAAAAGGAGTGTGTGTTCCAGTAAGACCAAAGCACTGCCTTTTCCCATAATGGAAACAGTGCAGTACAACCAAGCTGCCATCGGGAGTCTGGCTCGTCTTTCCTGGCAATAACACTATATTGAAAGCTCAAGTAGTGGTTCCCGCTGTTGGTAGGTGGGACATGCAGTAGCAACTGTAGCAAAATCAGCCTTAGGGAGTGGAAGTAATGTTGTGGAGCCCGTGGTTACTCTTCCTCCCAGCCTGGGTGGCCCCTTTGTTCATCAGTCCATTGGGCAAGGGCAGAAGTGGCTGGCGGCAGAACAGATCACGTCCACTGATTTTTTTTTTTCTTTGGAGACAGTGTCTCACTCTTACCACTCAGGCTGGAGTGCAGTGGCTCAATCATAGTTCAGTGTAACCTCAAACTTCTGGGCTCAAGCAATCCTCCTGCCTCAGCCTCCAAAGTAACTAGGAGTACAGACACATGCCACCATGCCTGGCTAATTCTTTTCTTTTTTGTAGAGAGGAGGTCTTGCTGTATTGCCCAGGCTCAATCTCCTGGCCTCAAGTAGTCCTCCCCTTTCTGCCTCCCAGAGTGATGGGATTACAGGTGTGAGCCACTGTGCCCAGTCTCACCCATTTTTAGATCCTCATTCATAGTCCGCCCATTTGTAGAGATCTGTCCACATACCTCTTGCCCTAACTTCCTTGTCACCAGTTTTCTAATTCTGTTCTTTGAGTCCCTGGCTGTTCTCGTTTAGTACAGCTATTGGCCAGTGTCCATGAATCAGTGTAGATCTACTCCTAGCTATTTCTGCTGAGCAAAATGACCAGGCGGCTGCACTGAATGAAGCTGTGCCCATTGGGAGGATTTCCACCCATCACTATTCTTCAAGGCTACCCAGAGTCAGAACAGGGCCGTTAAGACTGTAATTGTCTACTTTGGATGACACAGCGTATTGTGCGGTAAAGCCCTACACGGCAAGCCCTAAAATGTTTTCTTTCTCTGCCAGCCAGTCCTGGAAGACTTCCTACAAGGCCACACCTGTGGTTGACAGAAAAGACCATGTGGGCCTAGGCTGAGCATGAGCATCTAGCCACTGGTGCAGCAGGTTCCTTGTTCCCTGAGCCAGTGCCCCAGCCTAGTCTCATACCTACCATTTCCACTCAATATTTGGAGGCTGCCCTGTGGGCTTGTCCTGTATCACAACCATTACCAGTCATCTGCCTGTGCATGCATCCCCAAGCAACATTTAATGTTCTCTAAATGAAATTACACTGCATATGTTCTGTGTATCATGCTTTTTTTCACATCTGCTCCTGAGTCAGATAACATCTTCTGACTGTAATTAGCATTTTTTAATGTAAGTTTTTCATGGTGAAGCTTGAGATTCTGATATAGGAGGAAATTTTAAGAGGAGCTGTATTATACAGAGAAAATACTAAAATAGAGAAAACAATTTGCCCTATATTTCAGGTTAAGAATATTATGATGTTTGTTTTGCAATATTAAGATTTCCTACCATTACATGTCATTAAAGGCTGGTTTTATAGAAAAGGCAATGTCTTTTGATAAACAGAAATTAAGTGGAAAGCATTATCATAAAAAGATACATGATAGTTAAATAGGAAAAATTGAATGACTTCAGTTTTGAACTGTTCGTTAACCCTGAAAGAATTGTTGTTGTTATTTTTAGAAATACAAAACCAATCTGACTTACTGAGTCTTAGTGGAAAAACACTTTGTGTGACTGCGGGATCGGCTCCCCCTCTGATCAACAGTTCTAGTACTCTTCTTTGTCAGTATATCAACCTACAGCTCCTGAATGCAGAGCCACAAGGTATGTGCCTCCTCACAGCAGGCAGACTGTGGGGTGCTGGGCATTGAGGTTGTCTTTAATATTCAAATATGTGTATATTTCTAGTCGGCTTCAAAGTATTGCTTTAAAGTGTGGGCTCTCACGCTACTTTGGGGAGCAACCACAGGCTTTTCTTTTGGTGTGTTATAGAGACCCTCATCCATCTGGCATGGTTAGGAAATGAAAAAATTGGTTAGGTAAAAATTACAACTAAATTGTTTGAGTGCCAAAACATTTTAATCTCGAATTTTACTTTTCTTTTCTGGGGAAAAATGTTCTGAAAACTTGTATACCTCCATGCCTTAATCAACAGACTAGATTGATAGTGATTTTTGACTGTATACTGAGTATCTGCTCCCCAAGCTCCTGGGCTTTTATATAAGTTTTTTTTTTTTTTTCTTTTTCCTCTTCCCCTTCACCTCTATTAAATGTTCAGAGCTGTTTCTGCATGGACTACATCTTCAGCGGTCACACTCATGCTCCTGGACCCACTGCTGGCCTCAGCACTGCCTGTTATTGCTGTCCGCAGTGGCCACCTCTTTTGGAGATAGAGGGTGAACTCTCGAGATTTAATCCAGTTTGTTCTTCCTTCCACAGAGTGTTTAATGGGGACAGTGGGCACTCTCCTGCTTGAAAACCCACTTGGGCAGAATGGACTCACCCACCAAGGTCTTCTGTATGAAGCAGCCAAGGTGTTTGGCCTTCGGAGCAGGAAGCTAAAGCTGTTTCTGAATGAGACCCAAACACAAGGTAAGGAGATTGTGGACCGTAAGTTTTTTATTTTTGTTGAAAGTAGATTTTGATGCCATTAACCATTTGTAGCATATACGTGTAAGACAGTACTATTGTTATCCTGTTTTGTTATTCTTTCCCCAGAAATTTACCATAATATAATTTTCTTTTCTTTTTTTTTTGTTGTTGTTGTTGTTGTTGTTTTTTGAGACTGAGTCTCACTTTGTCTCCCAGGCTGGAGTGCAGTGGCACAATCTTGGCTTACTGCAACCTCTGCCTCCTGGGTTCAGGCCCGGGGCTTCAACCCAGGAACAAGGATTCTCCTGCCTCAGCCTCCCGGGTAGCTGGGACTACAGGCGCCTGCCACCACGCCTGGCTCATTTTTGTATTTTTAGTAGAGACAGGGTTTCACCATGTTGGCCAGGCTGGTCTCAAACTCCTGACCTCAGGTGATCCGCCCGCCTCGGCCTCCTAAAGTGCTGGGATTACAGGCGTGAGCCATGGTGCCCAGTCAATAATACAATTTTTTAATAGCAATTAGAAGGATAATTACTTTTTGCTAAATCTAAAAACTACATTGGCGTGTTATTAAAAATACATGCTTCTAGGTAAATCAGCATATTTGCTGACCCTAAAATTGTTCTTTCCCCCAAAAGTCAAAATTGTCACAGGGTTGTAAAATAACCTGAAGCAAACTTACAGCTGACATTATACCTCCCTTTACAGTTTATAAAACATGCTTACCTGCATTTTCTCCTTGAGACACGTAACACTGTGAAGAGCTAGGTCATCAGTTGACATATTCCACATTCTATTATCTAGAAAATAGAAATTAAGGATGGCGACTTGCACTTACTTGCTGGTGTCAGGCAGCGTATTTTCTCCTCCTCCCGTTCTCCCACTTAACACTATTCACTTCTGAGATTTCAGCTTCTGTGGCTGCTCTGTCAACTTCTCTGTTGACATCCTCACCCTACCCTCTGAGTTTCGTTCTGTAATCCTGCTACACATCAGACATGTTCACTTTAATATTGCTGCCACTGCAACCACTTCCCCAGACAGCTTCCCTTTGTGGAATCTGTTTTTTTCTGTTTATACCCATTCTTGACATCTCAACTCAAAACTTTTACCATCCTATCCTTTTATTTGTAACACCTGATAGCCTGGGATTTATTGGGCTTTCTGCGTGCATCAGTATTTGTGTCTTTCGGCACTTTTGGAAATTTCCAGACATTACCTTGTCCAACTTACCTCTTATTCATTCTCTCTGGTATTCTCTCCTTCTAACACCTTGTTTAGACATATTTTAGATGGACTTTCTCACTCTATCCTACCTCTTATTCTCTTTTCCTATTTTCCTTCCTTTTGTCCTTATATACTACATTCTGGATTATTTTGACTTTTTTATCTTACCCTTGTTCCTCTGCAGGTAAGGTGCTTCTTTTCTCTGCTTCCTTGAAGATTTTCCCTTGTCTTTTACTTTCTGCAGTTTATGATTTCCCTAGGTGTACATTTTTTGGTATAAGGCAGTCTTTATTTCTATTACAGTGTTTTGATTTTTTTTTTTTTTTTTTTTTTTTTTTTTTGAGACTTGGTCTTGTTCTGTCACGCAGGCTGCAGTGCAATAGCTCAATCACAGCTCACTGCAGCCTCAAATTCCTGGGCTCCAGCGATCCTCCCACGTCAGCCTCCCTAGCTAGGACTACAGGCCCGCACCACCATGCCCAGCTAATTTTAAAATTTTTTTGTAGAGACAGGGCCTCACTATAAGGTCGAGGCAGGTCTTGAATTCCTGCCTTCAAGTGATCCTCCCACCTTGGCCTCCCAAAGCGTTGGGATTATAAGTGTGAACCAGTACACCCTGCCTAATTTCTACCATTTCATTCTATTCTTTTTTTTTTTTTTTTTTGAGACAGAGTTTCACTGTTGTTGCCCAGGCTGGAGTGCAGTGGCACGATATCCCAGCTCATTGCAACCTCCATCTCCTGGGTTCAAGCGATTCTCCTGCCTCAGCCTCCCAAGTAGCTGGAATTACAGGCATGTGCCACCATGCGCAGATAATTTTTGTAATTTTAGTAGAGACAGGGTTTCACCATGTTGGCCAGGCTGGTCTCGAACTCCTAACCTCAGGTGATCCACCCACTTGCGCCTCCCAAAGTGCTGGGATTACAGCGGTGAGCCACCACACCCAGCCCATTCTATTCTTTCTTAGAGTTTCCATCTTTCTGTTTACATTGCCCATCTGCTGTGCTTGTTGTTATGTTTCTGTTGAAGCCTAGTTTTAAGAAGCATATGTCTAGTTCCTTGGAGACGCTGTCAACCCAGACACACTTTAAACTAGATCATTTTGGACCATAGGGAGAATGTTAAGAAAGCTGTGACTGGGTAGGCGTGGTGGCTCACTCCTGTAATCTCAGCACTTTGGGAGGCTGAGGTGGGCAGAGTTCAAGACCAGCCTGGCCAATATGGTGAAACCCCATCTCTACTAAAATTAGCTGGACGTGGTGGCGCATGCCTGTGATCCCAGCTACTTGGGAGGCAGAGGCAGGAGAATCTCTTGAACCTGGGAGGCAGAGGTTGCAGTGAGCTGAGATTGCACCACTGCACTCCAGCCTGGGCAACAAGAGTTAAACTCTGTCTCAAAAAAAAAAAAAAAAAAAAAAAAAAAAAGCTATGACATTCCCAGTCATACACAAAGGCCAGGAGTTGTGATGGAGACAGGATCTGTCTATCCCTACTCCAAAACAAAGCTAAGTGAGGTGATTCTCTCTGTATTGGTTTCTGTGGCTGCTGCAACAAATTTCCACAAATGGGATGGCTCAAGTCAGCAGGTTTATTCTCTCACAGCTCTGGAGGCTAGACACTGAAATTAGGGTGTCAGAAAGGCCACAGTCTCTCTGAAGGCTCTGGGGGAGAATTCGTTATTTACTACTACTAGCTTCTGGTGGCGCCAGGCATCCCTTGACTTGTGGCCGCCACATCACTTCAGTCTCTGACTCCGTGGTCACATTGCCTCCTTCTCTTCTGTTTCCTCTTTTTCCAAATAAAGTTACATTCACAGCTCCTGGGAATTTAGAACCTGGGCATATCTTTGGAAGGCCATTATTAACCGATTACATTCTCTTCACTTTTTCTCTTGTGGCGAAGGAACTTACTCAAATTAACCCTTTTGCTATGGGTTTCTTATTTGAAGTTCCAGTTTCTTCAGCAGAGATTTGTTGGACTTTCCAGTTTGTATATACCGGAGGCTTTTCTTTCCCTGCTTTCCTAGCTCTTTAGTGCCAACCAAAAACATTAAACCACCAGACCCCATTATTTTTGGCCTCCGTGGAATTCTCCCATTTTCTTCCTGTGCAGCTATTTTTTTAAATTTAGTTGCATATCATACTTTTAAATTTTCTGTCATGATGTTAAATACTAAAGCTGTATTTCTTCTTGGGTTCCTCCCTCCCTCCTTGGGTTTATTTTCAGTGACTCTCCTTTGTCGTTTTCCCTCTCATATAGTTTCGGGCCTCATCATCCATCAAAGTCACCAGTCTGCAGTCTGTACTCTTCCACCAGAGCTATCTTCATGAACATTCCTGCCTCGATTTTGTTCCCTTGCTTAGAGCCCCCAAAGCTCCTTATTCTCTTATGCTTCAGAATCTTCCCTTCCACACAAGATCCTTCCTGCTCTGGGCCTTCCCTGTCTTGCTAATTCTGTCCATGAGTCTTTCACTCTATCAAAGGCTTTTTTCACTCTCCCTCGAACACACTTGGCTCTTTCGTTGTGGTATGGTAGTAAAGATCATCTAATAATGTAGCTTTCTATTTTGATAAGCTTATATAAAACTTTAGAGATAATTCTTAACTCTTTTCTTGTCCCTCAAATCCATTGGTCACCAAGTACTGTTGTGCAGTGGAGCTGAAGATGACATTTATCTCTCACTTGTTCTTGCAAGTAAATGCAGTGGCATGATTGAACCTGGTCAGGGGTAGAATCATGTCTGTGTGAATTATGTATTTGTAATACTACCTGCAATTCACATAACCATTCTTAACCTATGCTGCCTTTCTGTATTCTCTTTACTCTGTGACATTAGCTAGGCAAAAGTTTAGTAGGTGAGAGCTTTTAAATGTTTAGTGATTTACCTAAGATTACCACAAAGTTGGAACTTTTTCTAATTCAGTATCTTTCGAATCTAGTATCTATAGCTTTGTTTTCATTATGCCTTTTCTCTCAGAATTGTCTTTCATAAAGTATCAATAACTTGGTAAATTAGAAGAGCCACAAAATGTTGACCATTTTAGAAACCCTTAGATGTCTTCTTGCTTGCTCCACTAAACTCTAAACATCATCTCCAGGTCCTGTAATTATCTATTAAGGAAGTAGCTTTCAGAGTATTCTCACATCTAGGATTGCCTGCTAGGTAGTACAAGAGCTATTTTTAAAGAAAGCTCATCTATTTGCTTTAAATTCAGATCTGGCTAGAAGCAAAATGCTCCACAGTAGGCAGATAACTTTAAATTTTTTTTTTTTTTTTTTTTTTTTGAGTTGTATATTCAGTATATTTTAATCAATTGCATTTGGGTTATATTTTTGGATGCTCAGAGTTTTCATCATTGGCAATATTGGATCCTGTATTCTTTAACATGATCCTTTGGTAAATTCTTGCTTTCTCACATAGCAACATGTCCTAGGCTTATTATGTACTTTTACTTCTCCAGACCTAGAAAATAGCTGTTCTTCAGATTATAGAGAATCATATTTTGAAACCACATATCTGGGATACTGAGTTGGCACAGTTTCTAGGCTTTTTTTGTAGATATAGGAAGTATCTGTGTATGAGAAAAAATAACCATCTTGGCAGTACCCAGAGTTAGCCAAACTGTGAAGTGATGGCATAGTTCTCCAGAAGGCTCCAGGAGTTTTCCCAAAATCTAACTCCACCTGCAAGGAGTGAGGGTTCTACTCAGGAAAGCATCCACACAAGACCCCCATCACTGGTGGCACCAACTGCAAGTTCCAGGGATTTTACTAAACCACCCTCAGGTTCAGTAAACTGCTAGGAGGACTCAGACTCACTGACAGATATTACACTCATGGTTTGAATTAGGGTAGGGAAAAGGATACACATTAGAACCAGCGAGAGTGAGCTAGAGAGAGAGACCCTGGAGTCATGGATAATGTTTCTTCCTCTCATCCCTTACATCTGACAACACAGAGACTATATTACCAACCAGGGAAGCTCACTCGAGCCTTGGGGTGTCCAGTTTCTGTTGAGTTTTCGTTCTGTAGGCATGATTGCTGTCTTTCTCAGCTGATATACCATGTGACCCAAAGTCCCCATCCTAAATCATATACTTGGTCTTTCTGTTGTGGCCAGCGCTACCCTGAATCGTCTCATTAGCAACAACTATCAGGTTTGGTGAACATACCCACTATGAGAAACAAAGACTCCTACTAGGAAATTCCAAGGATTTAGAGGTTCCCCTCAGGAGCTGGGACAAAGGGCAGAACTCTTAGGATAAGGCCAAATTCCTTACTACACAAGCAGTTAACATTTTTTAAAATATTCACCCCCAATAGGTAAAATACTGATTTTTTTTCAACTTTTTCTTTCCATTCTAGAAATTACAGAAGACATCCCCGTGAAGACTTTGAATATGAAGACTGTGTATGTTTCTGTATTACCAACAACAGCAGACTCCTAGCATGCACTTATCAATGTTGTTCAGTCAGCCTTTCCCTGATTACACCCATCCCCTACACATACGTGCACATAGACACACACATGAACACAAGATATTTCCTTCAGGTGGGTGTAAAATAGGCTGCTTGGATTGAAATTCAAATGGGATTGATTAGGCAAGTAACTTGAGACCTCACAGTAATCTTCACACTTAACCTTAGACACCTATGCGGTCATGTTGGGAGCAGGTTACAATGTTATCTCAGCCCACAGTTTACTTCTATACCTGAGTTCTTAAGTACAGAAGGTAGAAGTGATTTAAATGGCACAGTATATATATCATTTTCTGGCCTTTTAAAATTTATTTGAGACCTCTTGATTCCTAAATGGATGTATTAAATATTTCTGCCACCTGGATTTTCCTGGATAATTGGATGGAATATTTTAAGTTTCAGTAAAATCAGAACAATAAAGAAACTCAGATATAAATGTGTTGAAAGTAACTCATTCTCCCATAGATAAATGAAACTTGAAATGTGTAATCTTTGAAGAACATAAAAACTTCATGGTGGTTTCTGTATTAAGACAGTGGACTAGACATCTAATAAAACTTCTTTCCAAAATCCTGGGTGATAATTTGAGTCCTCCGAGAAGCAGATGACATGACAAAGTTAGATGTGCAAGAATTTATTAGAGGAAACATAAATGGAGGATAAACGGGAGATGGAGCAAGCGTAGGTCGAGAGAGCCTTCAGACTGCAGTGTGGGTCTGACACCTGTAAAAAGAGAAAACGAAGATTGATTAGCAAAAACTTAGACTGCAGTGCAACTCTGTAAGACGAAGTCTTGATCAGGCCAATGGAGAGTTCCCAGGCAAGGATTCCTTTTAGTAGAGTTCAGAATTGGGCAGAAATAGCCTGGCTTTGTTTCTCTGACTTCCTCAAGTCAGTGTCTGGGAGGAGACCAAGGGGAGCGTGGCCTTCGCACAAATGCCTTGATGGATCTGAAAGTACCAACTACACTCGTCACGTCAGATTCTTTTGAAGGGAGATCTGAATGATACATCCCTATGGCTGCTACAACAGATGTATTACACAAAAACCCACAAGTTGGAGAAAATAGAGGAAACAAACAGAACTTGGGGAATTGGAAAGCAGATAGACGGTGTTAACTAACTTGGTAGACCCAGGAAACCCCAGTTCTAAATCAATGGAGAAACTAATAAACTTACTTACATTTCAGAATTCACAGCACCAGTTACCTCTGGGATGAAAGGTGGAAGAGGCACAGAAATAGGGACGATCGCATGAACACTGGGAAGCCTTATAGCTTCTCCCATTCCCACGTTGCTAAGCAACTCTTCCCCCCACCGTTGGCATCTGGAAGGTAAAAAGTGACTGGTTGGTAGAAGTCGGAGTGAATAGAAGAAGTACTTGTAAGCCTGGAGGATTCCTAAAACCAACCCTCAGGTTAGATAATTTGCTAGAACGATTCAGAACTCAATGAAAGCTATTGTGTTCGTGGTTACAGTTAACGACAGGGAAATGTTAAAGATCAAAATCAGCCAAAGGAAGAGAAGAGGGCAGAGCCTGGGAGAAGTACCAAACACAGCTCTTGTCCTGTCTCTCTGAAGTCAGAAAGCATTACTGGCATCAGTGTGTGACAGTATGCACAGAGTATTGCCAGCCAGGGAAGCTCATCCAAGCCTTGGAACCCAGAGTGTTTATTGAGGCTGCTTTACATATCCATGATTGATTGTCCATGTGGTTAATCGCAGTCTCTAGGTCAGCTGATCATGCATAACCCAAAACCTCCACCCTAAATCACATTGTTGGTATTTCTGATGTGTTGTACCCCCCCACACCATAAGGCTGTATAGATTTGTCCCACCCCAGCCATAAATCATACTATGAAGGCTATTCAGTATGATTCAAGATCCCCAGGTTAAACAAAGGCATTCCCATGTAGCATAATGATCCGCCTGTCTTTGCCTCCGAAAGTGCTGGGATTACAGGCATGAGCCACTGCGCCTGGCCCCCTAACATTCTTGACCAAAGATCACAGAGCGCCTTGACCACTCTATGATGCAGCCAGCTACAGGTTTTTCCCTGCAGGTTTGAACCCAAAGCTGGGCCTCAGCATTGATAGAGATATCTAGGTTGTTTGCCTAAAACACGGAAAGAAACTGCCTCTGGCCTTGAGATAAATTCCTTCAACGCTGACATCCGTAAACTCCAGTCCCCTTGCTGCAGACGTACCTAGGGAGAAGCTCCTTGTCTCTTGCTCTCCCTCAAACGTACTGCTGCAGCCTCTGTACACAGGTTCCTCTAATAAATGTTTTGGACTAATCACCCTGGCGTTAGTGCTTTTCTTTGGAATCCCAACTGACCCCATCTTGGGATGGTTTGGGGCACTCCCTTCTGGGAATTCCCCTGCCACCATTTTGGGGGCAACTCTAGCCGTTGGCTTGGTGAGACAAAACAAGACTGTGTGGAGGTCCGGTACGATGGCGCATGCCTGTAATCCCAGCACTTTGGGAGGCCAAGGTGGGTGGATTGCCTGAGCTCAGGAGTTCGAGACCACCCCGGGCAACATGGTGAAACCTCGTCTCTATTAAAATACAAAAAATTAGCCGGGCATGGTGGTGGGTGCCTGTAGTCCCAGCTACTTGGGAGGCTGAGGCAGGAGAATTGTTTGAACCCAGAAGGCAGAGGTTGCAGTGAGCTGAGATCATGCCATTGCACTCTAGCATGGGCAACAGAGGAGACCTTGTCTCAAAAACAAACAAAAAGGCCGTGTGGAGCACGAGGGCTGGTGTATTTTGCTCTTTACTCTGGGCCAAGTCCTACTGTAAGTCCTCATGTGTATTAGTCTTCACAATCTCCCCCAGTCCCTTTTCTTTTCTTTTTTCTATTTTTGAAACAGAGTCTCCTCTGTCACCCAGGCTGGAGTACAGTGGCATGATCACAGCTCACTGCAGTCTCAACCCCTGGGGCTCAAGCAGTCTTCCCACCTCAGCCTTCCTAGCAGCTGGGACTACAGGCATGTGCCACCATATCTGACTAATGTTTTGTTTTGTTTTGCTTTTTTGTTTTTGTAGACCCAAAGTCTCACTATCTTCCCCAGAGTGGTTTTGAACTCTTGGGCTCAAGTGATCCTCCTGCCGCAGCCTCCCAAAGTGCTGAGCCCATCTCCATTTCTTTTTTTTCTTTTTTTTTTTTTTTTTGAGATGGAGTCTTGCTCTGTCGCCAGGCTGGAATGCAGTGATGCGAGCTTGGCTGACTGCAACCTCTGCCCCCTGGGTTCAAGTGATTCTCCTGCCTCAGCCCCCCGAGTAATTTGGGACTACAGGCGAGTGCCACCACACTCAGTTAATTTTTGTGTTTTTAGTAGAGACAGGGTTTCACCCTGTTGGCCAGGATGGTCTCAATCTCTTGACCTCGTGATCCACCCACCTCAACCTCCCAAAGTGCTGGGATTACAGGCATGAGCCACCATGCCTTGTCACATCTCCATTTCTTCAAGAGAGGAGGCCAGAGCCCAGACTGAGCTCCTTCCCTCAGAGCAGCCCTGGGATTCTGGCCCGTCTGAGCCACCATGAACCACCACACTGAACCCAGGAAGGGCTGCTTCCTCCTCTTACAGGCTAGCAGGTGTGGGAGGAGAAGGGCAGGGAGGGCGTTTGTGTTCACTTGTCCTGTGCTGTCCAGGACAGCAGCCGTGGGCCACACACGATGATTGTGCACCTGAACATGGCGAGGCCGAATTGAGTTGTGCCGTGATTAGACAACATGACACACCAGATTTTGGAGATTTACCATGGAAAACAATGTGAACTATCTCAATGATTTTAATCTGCATTATTGTTGAAACAATAATTTTTTGACATACTGGGTAAAATAAAATGTATTATTAAAATCAATTTCACCTATTTCTTTGTAGTTGAATGTTGTTACTGTAAAATTTAAGGTTACATATGTGGCTCATGTAATATTTCTTCTGAGCAGCATGGCTCCAGGAGGGTGGACATTGAAACTACTCTCAGCGCGCACAGTTGTGCAGTGGAGCTGTGCTGCCAACTCAGACCTGGGGACTGCTGTCATCTCCAGTTATGGAAACAGGTATTCCTAAGAGAAACACCAAGCCTCTTCCACCTAGGGACAGATGTTTTATTTTATTTTATTTTAATTTTATTTTATTTTATTTGTTGAGATTGTGGGGGGGCGGGGGGGGCGGTCTTGCTATGTTGTCCGGGCTGAAGTCCTTCCTGGCTGCAAGGTGAACTACCTGTCTTGTCTTCCCAAAGTGCTAAGATTACAGAGGTGAGTCAATGAGCCAGCTGGAAACAGATGTTCATGTCCTCCTCTCATCTTCTTCCCAAATTGCCCTTGGAAACTCTTGACAAGTCTTGGCCCGAGTTCTCTACCTCTTCCTCACCTATCTAGAAAAGGCAACTGGCAGCCGGGCGCGATGGCTCACGCTTGTAATCCCAGCACTTTGGGAGGCCGAGGCGGGCGGATCACGAGGTCGGGAGATCGAGACCACAGTGAAACCCCGTCTCTACTAAAAATACAAAAAATTAGCCGGGCGTGGTGGCGGGCGCCTGTAGTCCCAGCTACTCGGAGAGGCTGAGGCAGGAGAATGGCGTAAACCCGGGAGGCGGAGCTTGCAGTGAGCCGAGATCGCGCCACTGCACTCCAGCCTGGGCGACAGAGCGAGACTCCGCCTCAAAAAAAAAAAAAAAAAAAAAAAAAGGGCAACCGGAGCCCAGAACACCTGGAGAGATGACAGCTTTCAAGGTGCAGAGATAAAGAGGTCCCAGAAAGGAGATGCATTTTGGAGATTATGAATTCTCTCCCTAGTGGAGAGAAGGATAGACAGGCTCCCCCGCAGGTTTCACCCTCTCCTTTGTTCTGGAACCTGCCGCTGCCTAAGGAATTCTTTGGCAAAAAACTGCTTCCTGGGTCTCAGGGGTCGGACATGGGGAGGGTCAGGGCGGGGTCAGGGCCTGTCTTGGGACGGGGTTAGGGACTGGGTTCAGCGCCTGTCTGGGGCTGGGGTGAGGGCGAGGTCAGGACCTGTTTCCCAGGAGTCCGGGCCGGGAGTCACCGCCCGTTTCGGGGGTCAGGGTCGGCTCCAGTTCCCCTTCCTTCTGTCCTCCCGTCAGGCGATGGGTGTGGGGTCAACGCGGACCAGAGCCCAGCCGGGGCCCCTGCTCTGGTCTCTGCTGCCGCTGCTGCTCCTGAGCCCGGAGGCCGCCCCTGCCCCACAGTCCCGCGTCCCCAGCCCCTCGCAGGCTCCGGGGGAGGCCAGAGAGAGCTCGGGGGTGGCCAGAGAGAGCTCGGGCGCGCAGCAGGGCCAAGGTCCGTTGGAAGCAGAGAGTGTGGGGCTGAGCCGGCCTCGGAGGCAGAGGGCAGGGGGCAGGGGGCATTTGAGGGCTCCACTGGGCCACGGGGGCACGGGGTCGAGGGCTCGGCACCGGGTGGGGTAAGGAGTGTCCGGGAGAGGCAGGCGTCACGGAGAGATGGGGGAACTGCAGGCTAGAGGCGGTGGGGAGAAGGGCGGGGCTCTGGGCCTGGTGCCAGGGCCGGAAGTCACCCGAATCCGTTGTCTCTCTCTCCTCCCCTTCCAACCAGGTGGCTCCAGAGAGGACATCAAGCAAGGTGGGTCAGGCTTCCCGCTCTCGGTCCCAGGACTGGGTGTGGGGTCCACGGAACTGGACCGGGCGCCAGGGCCTGGTGCTGGGGCTGGGTGGAGGGAGACAGCACCAGGACTGCTGCTGGGCCCCGGGAGTGGGGTGGGCCCTGGGGTCTCATGTCCGCTTCTTGAGGCCTGGAAGGGTAGGCCAGGGATCAGGACACTGCCTCTCAGGGGTCCAGGCCTGCAGCTCCCCCTCCTAGCTGTGAGTCTCAGAACCAAGGATGTCCACATCAGCCCCACCCCCTCACCTTCTAAAAATAGAAGATCAGGAATCAGAGAGGGAGCAAGTTTCCCCAAGTCACACAGCACAACAGACTCCTGCCTGAGAATCTCTCTCCCTGGGATAATGGGGTGAGGTGCGGGGGTGGCACAGCCACTTGGACCCCTGAGACCTTCAGTTCTTTGATCTGCAAAGTAGGCATACAGGTGTTCTGATGGAGGGAAATAAAGTCCCAGGGCTGGATTCCAGTCCACCAGTCCTTGTCAGGTCCGGATGAGCTGCTGTGGCCACCCTGGGTCAGCCTTGCCCTGCCTGCCAGACCCCTGGGCCCTCATTCCCACAGAGCCTGCTCAGTTGTATTCTGTCATCTGGTCCTGGTAGTGGCCATAGAAGGCAGATGCTGGAGTAGCCCTCAGTCATTTTGGCCAGGTCACCTATTCTTTGGCCTTGGTTTTCCCATCTGTGAAGAGAGCAGAGGCCTCACTGTGGTGGCATTCATGGGCACCACTAGTGTCTCTAACAGGTCGACCGGGGTGTCTCCACAGTGTGTGGGAAGCCTAACGTGGTGGGGAAGATCTATGGTGGCCGGGACGCAGCAGCGGGCCAGTGGCCATGGCAGGCCAGCCTGCTCTACCGGGGCTCGCACCTCTGTGGAGCTGTCCTCATCAACTCCCGCTGGCTGGTGTCGACGGCCCACTGCTTTCTCAAGTGAGTCCTCCTTCCCTGGGCCCCAGCAGAGGGGCTGATGGGGAGGAAGATGCAAGGGATGAGGAGGGTTAGGGGGCTGGGGGGGTTATGCCTTTCTTCTCTGGGCTTTGCTCTGGGGAAGTCTGCTGCCACCAAACTGATGTGGTGCCTGCCTTTGACCCGCAGTCCCCTCCACCAGGACTGTCCTCCCCATTCTCCACCCACTGCCCCTCCATCTGCCCAGAACCTCCTCATCCTTCATCCTCAGCTCTGGCAGGGAGTTCCCTGGCCCCTATGTCTGCTCAACCCAGACGTGTGAGAGCATTGGCAGTGTCTGTGCTGGCCACCTGCGGGGCTTCTCTTCAGTGTCCACCAGGCTCCTGTGAGTCAGACTCCAGGCAGGGACTGGGGACTCTGCAGGTAGCCAGCAGCCAGGCGATGCTTTTTTTCTGTAAAACTATGCCTGGAAGGAGCTGTGCCAGGGTGCATGCATGAGTGGGAAGAGTGGGGCCCCCTGACCCTGGAGAATGACGTGGACAGTCAGGGGTGCTACTCCTCTGGCCCTCCTGAACCTGACTCAGTGCCCAGCTTCTGAACAGTCATGGAGGGACTCAGAGGGAGAGGAAGGCATCACAGTCCAGGTCTGGAGTCAGCTTGGGCACTTAGTGGCTTTGAGACTCCAACTGGGCGCTGTGAGCATCTCCTGGGTGTCACACCACCCAAGACCTTCTATGGCACAGAGTGTGACAAGACCCCAAGTGAAGGTGTCTCTATGGGAAGGCGAGGCACAAGCTCCAACAAGTAGGATGCAGGAGAGACGGCCCAGAGTGAGTGAGAAGAGCTGACCCAAGGCAGGGGCATCCAGAGAGATGCTGCAGTCTTGAGGGAGGATGAGGAGCTGCAGGTGCTTGCCAGGGGGGGAGGCTTTGGTATGGGGAGTGTGGCAAGGGGTTTCCTGGTGGCTGACCGATGTGAATAAAGCACAAAGGTCAGAAGTTTCATCACTTGTGTTCAGGATCAAGGAGAGCATCAGTTTCATGCACTCATCTGGGCATTGAACAAATCCTTTATGAGTGCTTACAACAGTGGGGAAGACACCCTTGGGGAGGGCAGGAAAGGTGGCTAGGCCAGGAAGCGGGTCATAGGTAGCCTTCAGAAGGGTCAGGCTGGAGCCAGAATTAAGCCAGAGCTCCTTTTGTGTAAAATAAAAGGGCTCGATTTGATGACTCTGTCAAGGACTTTCCTGGCACTAGGATTCTCTGTTCCTCTGATTCAAAGGTGTGCTGGGGAAGCCATATGTCCTGAGGTTGTGAGTAGAATATCCATTAGCCTCAATAAAAAAGAAGAGCTCCTGACTGTCAGAAAGGGGGATACAAAGCTGCCTGGAATCATGTCAGGGGAGAAGGACCCAGAGGTGTGTGGGCAGTTACATGTGAATGTAAAAAGAGAGTGCTGCCCCGCACTCCCAGAGGATGGTAAAAATGGGCCCTTCCTCCTCCAGCAAATCCCAGGCCCCGGAGAACTATCAGGTTCTGTTGGGAAACACCCAACTGTATCATCAAACCCAGCACACCCAGAAGATGTCTGTGCACCAGATCATCACCCATCCAGACTTTGAGAAGCTCCACCCCTTTGGGAGTGACATTGCCATTTTGCAGCTGCACCTGCCTGTGAACTTCACTTCCTACATTGTCCCTGTCTGCCTCCCATCCCGGGACATGCACCTGCCCTGTAACGTGTCCTGTTGGATAACCGGCTGGGGAATGCTCACCGAAGACCGTGAGAGGGGTGTGGGAGAGGCGGGAGGATGAGGGAGGGGAAGGAGAGGGAGGCAGAGGGGAAGAAGGAAGGATGGCTTAGCCAGGCAAAGAAAAAGCCACTGGACTTGGCCCTCTGTGCCTCATTTTCATGACCGGTAAGGTGAGGACCACCATGCTGGGGCCCTTCTAGTTCTGAAAGTGTGTGATCCCATAGCTTTAGAGTCCCCTGAGTCTCAGGCTCTGAAAGTCTGGGAATCTTTAACTTTTGAGAATCCAGAATCTGGGTTCTTTTGAGTCTTCATGGCTTTCCATTTTAAGGTTTTATTTATTTATTTACTTATTAATTTTTTGAGACAGAGTCTCACTCTGTCACCTAGGCTGGAATACAGTGGCATCATTTCATCTCACTGCAACCTCTGCGTCCCAGTTTCAAACAATTCTCCCGCCTCAGCCTCTCAAGTAGCTGGCATTACAGGCAGGCACCACCATGCCCGACTAATTTTGTATTTTTAGTAGAGACAGGGTTTCTCCATGTTGGTCAGGCTGGTCTTGAACTCCTGACCTCAGGTGATCTGCCCACCTTGGCCTCCCGAAGTGCTGGGATTACAAGCGTGAGCCACTATTTTAGGGTTTTAATCAGCCATGGGTCTGAGATAACTCGACTGAACTCCAAAGACATGCTTGGGGGCTGGCCCATTCTAGGTCACCACCAAACACTTGGATCGTCCCTTGCTTGGGAAGGTGCTTGGAAAGAGTGGAGAGGAAACACATGGTGGCTCTGCACTCTGAGGCTGCATGATCCAGTCAGAATGATTGCGACGTAGAACTGTTGACCCTCTCTGATCTTCACGTTGCTCTTATCCTAACCTGGGTCATTCATCTACTTCAGTCTTGTTACGTGACTGAATAACAGAGGAGAGAGCTGTGTGTGTTTTCATTGTTAGATGAGTAGAAAAGAAGTGTAGGCAAAGATTTATACACAAGAGTGTTTATTGAAGAAAGGAGTGTTTACAGTTTAGGGAAATGCTTATGGTATGATGTTAAGGGGAAAAGGAAGAACATATATTTAATTATGTGTAGGGTTAGTATTTCTCAGCAGAGGTGCTGTACGTATTTTTGATAGAATATGTCTTCAGTGAGTGGGGCTCTGCTAGCATCCATGGCCTTTGACTACTAGATGGAGGGGGTTCTCCCTGATCATCTGCTGGCTGGCCCCCAGCATTCACACACACAACTGGTTATGCCTTGAGGGGTAGAGGCAACATATACTTGTTTTAATATCCCAACCGGTGCTCCTGGGCTGGTACCACCATGCTGCATGACACTGATAGACCAGCATTTCTTGCCTGTAGCTTCAGAACTGGTCACCCAGCTTCCATTCTTCTGTGCCCCCACTGTAGGCTCCATGTGGATGAGAGAGTGTTACTTTAAATATTAGTCATGTCACTTCCCTGTTCAATATCTACAGTAACTTCTCATTTGTGCAGAATGAAATCCAGACATCTGGCCAGGCGTGGTGGCTCACGCCTGCAATCCCAGCACCCTTTACATCCCCCACCTCCCACCCCCACTTCACATCCCCCACCTCCCACCTCACCCTTCACATCCCCCACCTCTACTGCGCCCTTCACATCCCCCACCTCCCACTGCACCCTTCATATCCCCCATCTCCTGCTCCAGTCATGACATATCCCACCTTCCAATGCACCCTTTCCATTCTTCGTTTTTCACTGCAGCCATTACATACCCCATCTTTTACTGCAGGCTTCACATACCCCACCCCATCTTCTTGGGCCTCCTGGGTACTCCTTGAACATCTCAAGGCTATTTCTATCTCGGGGCGTTTAGCTGCTGTTATTATTTTTTTTTTTTCCTTAGCTTGCTTGTCATTCTAATCTTTGCATGAGTCACTTCTTTACATTTACTATTCAGTTTTTTTTTTCTCGGTTTTACTTAATCATGTGAGCTAAAATAGGCAACCCCCTCTATCACATCTTCCTGTTTTTTCTTCATATCACTTAATCTAAAATATTTTTTAATTTATCATTTCATATAATCTGTCACTTTCTACTAAAAATTATCTATATCATTAGCATGTAAAAGACAGCACCAGGATAGCTGAATAGAGAGCAAATAGATCAGTGATTGTGTTAGTAAATGGATGATGGATGGATGGATGGATGAATGGATAAATGGATGGATAATGGATGGCTAGAAGGATGGGTGACTGCATGGATGGAAGGATAAGTGGATGGATGGATGGATTGATGGATGATATTTGAGTTGGTAGATGGATATTTGGATAGATGTGTAGATAGAAGGACTGGTGAGGGGTGGATGGATGGAGTGGGTGGTTGTGTCAATAGGTGGAGAGGGTAGGTGGGTGAGTGATGGAGGGCTCGATGGCGAGATGGATGCAAGGATGGATGGATGGGCAAATGTGTGGAAAGTGAGTGGATGAATGGGCAGATGTGGGAAGATAGGTAGATGGAGGAATGGGTGAGTGAGTGGATGGGATGACGGGTGGAGAAGAAAGGTTAGTGATAGATGGAGGGAGAATGGATGGGATGGTTCATGAAAGAGTAAGTTGGTCAGTGAATAGTTGCTAAGTTCCAATAAATGAGTTGTGTTGGTGGGATTTGCCCCTTGTAGAATAAGAGAGGTGTGATCTATTGCTATGAGAGAGGTAGAGGGAATAGGATGACTATATGCAAAGGTTTGAGAAAATGAAGAGAAGCTTATCAAGGATGGGTAGCAGAGTGAAGCAGCATTTAAAGCTCAGCAGTTCTGAGAAAACCTATGTTTGGGGGGTTGTGGTTAGCAGTCAGGCAGAGTAGGGGCTCAGAGTAGCCTGAGCTTTCTTAGTTAACCTACAGGGCATGTCATTGACCTCCCCCTTATCTCTGCAGTGCAACTGTCACCACCCTTCTATCTCCAGGAGGGCAAGGTGGGCCTCATTGAGAACACACTCTGTAATACCTTATATGGGCAAAGAACTGGCAAAGGCGAGACCTACGCTGTGCATGAGGAGATGCTGTGTGTGGGGGACTTCTCGACAGGAAAGTCCATCTGCAAAGTGAGTACGGTCATTTCCTCTCTTCCTTTGCATATTCTCTTGTCCTCAGTTTCCCTTGGGATGGGTCTCTGTGTTGCCTCTGCTCTCTCTGTGGAGTCCCCTGGACTTCCTGTTTCCTCTCCTCTGAGTGTTCTCCTGGGCTCCATCCTTCAGAAGTCTCCCCTAGACTAGCCCCTTGCCCAGCCCATCCCAGCTGGAACATCGGTTGGAAGGATCTTCAAACAGCACTTTTAAATATATTTTAAACTTTTTATTAAAGCATTTTATATATATACACAAGAGTACATAATTAGTGAGTATATAGTTTGATGAACTTTCCTACACTGACACAACATGTTACTAGCACCCGAGAAGCACCCATGTGCCTCCTTCTTATCACTAATGCCCAAGGGTAACCAACACCTTCACTTTTAACACCTTAGATTCTGAACTTCCTGTAAGTGGAATTTACAGTCAGCACTCTCTTGTGTCCTAACAGTGTATTTCTGAGATTCGTCCATACTATTACACGTTGTTATGGTGTGTTCTTCATTGCTCTACAGTGTGCTATTGTGTGAATACATTGGATAAGTATTTGAGTAGTTTCCAAGTTGGAGGTATTGTGAGTAGCTATGCTATGTACATGTTTGTATTTGTCTTTGGGGCACAGATGAATATATTTTATTACATAGAATCCTATGAGTAGAATTGCTAGATAAAAAGATGTGTCTGTGTGTTCAGCTTTGGCAGAGGATAGCAAACAGCCTCCCCTCTAGCACAGGATGAGAGCTTTTTTCACCAACATTTATTCCTTTTCATCTTTTCTGATTTTGGCCATTTTGGTGAGTGTGTAGTGGTTTTTGGCTTAAAATTTTTTGTATGTTTATTATTATTGGATTATCTTCTATGAAGTTTCCCTTCAAGTTCTTTTTCTCCTCTCATTTTTCTGTTGGGTTGTCTATCTTTTTCTTCTAGGAGCTCTTTATATATTCTGGACATAAGTTCATTGTAAGATACATGGATTGTGAAGATCCTTTTCAACTTTCTGTAATGTCCCATCTTATAGGTGGGGAAATTGAGGCCCAGAGAGGAAAAGTGGCTAGCCTAAGTGAGGCAGTACAACCTGGGCCCAGGTGTTGTGACTCCAAGGCCAACCCTGCCTCCACAACCTCTCCCACAGGTTGCAGCCTCTTAAGCTGACATCTGTGGGCTGAGCTTTTGCATAGACACCACTGTGGGGCAGAGAGGAAAGTGCTGGGACCCTGGAATGAGAGGCATTGCTTCACCACATGTGCCTGCCCTGTGACCTGGGATGTTCTCTTCACCTTCTGAGCCTGGGTCCTCATCAGCTATGTCAGGATTCCAAGGCCTCCTCCATGAGGTGGTTGAAAGGATGGCGTCCACTTGGAACCTCAGAGCGTGGCCTTATTTGGAAATAGGATCTTTACGGATGTAATTAGCTAAGAATCTCAAGATGAACCCATCCTGGATTTAGGGTGGGTCCTAAATTCAATGACTGGTGTCCTTAAAAGAGGGGGAGAGGCCATAGAGACACACATGGAGAAGATAGCCATGTGCAGACAGATGTGGAGAGGGGAGGGATGCCACCACAAGCCTAGGAATGCCTGTCCTGCCAGAAGCTGGAACAGCCATGGTAGGATCCTCCCCTAGAGCCTTTGGAGTAGTGTGTCCCTGGAAGCATGCTGATTTCAGATTTGTGGCCTCCAGAACTGTGAGAGAATACATTTCTGTTGCTTCTAAGCCACCAAGATGGTGTCAATGTGTTATGGCAAGCCTTTGGAAATGAATATGTTTCACTAAGGCCACAATGCTAGCAAAATGATAGATTGAAAACTAGCACCAGGTCTCTCCTGCCCCCTAGTCTGAGCCCTGAATCCCCCTGGCCCATGGGAAGGGCTCATTGGCAGCACTGTTTTCAATATTGCCCAGCAAGCTAGCTGAGTAGTGGGAGGGAGCTCGGCTCATCTGCCTGCCCAGCGGGAGCCAGCTCCAGGCTTCTTGGTTTCCTGTCCACGTCCACATACTTTATTGTTCCTCCTTTCTGACTGTGGCCTGGCCCCTTCTCCTCACAGAGTCATCTGTATCCCATGGGGAGCAGGGAGCCTGCCCAATGCCCAGCCCTGGTGGGGCTCAGCCAACAAGTCCTTAGTCCAGCTTCCTTCTAGCCTGGTTCTCCACGAGCCTCTCTTGCGAAGGCCATGCCCCTGGAGCCTCAAGGCTAGCACACTTTGCCTGCCTGCTGGACATCCCACAGTGCCCTCAGCCCTGCCTCTCCTCTAGTTCCTTGCCCAGGCCGAGGACACCACTGAGGTGGACATCTCCTGAGTCTTTCAGCCACCACTGCCTGTCTGTGAGATTCTATCTGGATTCATCTCCTGCTGAGCCATCTGCTGTAGTCCCCACCTCCACCCCATGGCTCTCTTCTCTTCCCTGCATGGAGCACGCAAAAACAGCTTTGAGGAGAGACAGAGCTGCAGGGTGACTCAGTGCTTAGACTGCGGGCAGGACAGAGCTGGTTGCAGTCTTCACTCTGTCACTTGCATGTGCTGTGACCTTAGCTAAGTTTTCTCACCCGTGCAGTGGGCTTGCTAACAGCCTCCACTTCATAAGGTTCCTGTAGAAAATGTAGCCTGGCATTAAGCAGGTACTTAATAAGTGTTGGCTTCCATGTTCCTCGCCTTGTCTGTTTTCCTCTATGAGTTATACTCATTCTTCTGGGCCTATCTTAGACCTGCCCTTTCACTCAATGTGGGATCTACCAGGCCCAC
>NW_026652287.1:56830202-56855610 GCF_009828535.3 Hylobates moloch | reverse complement strand
TTTGTGTTTGTCTGTATTTAAGGAACGTTACAATACAAACAATGAGGCAGTAAAGCAGGCAGTGGGATGTTTTTCCCTGTCGAGAGAGTCTTCATGTCCACAGAGTTGTGCCTGAGGGGACATCAGCTGCATTTCCTCACCTCACAAGATAAGTAGCTCCAGCCTGATCATTCATAATCTGACATGTTTCCTTAGGAAGCTCAGATCCTGGGGCTTTTTATTTATCTTTTAATGTAATTGACTCTAGAAGGCCACAAATTTTATGAAGTTCTCCACAAATCTGTTATTCCAGATTATGTGGCTCAAACATTTGGGACATAGGACAGCTGAAGCCAGCTAGGCAGCAGAGGCTGCCTGCACACCCGGTCTGTATACTGCACAGCCATGTGGCCTAGAAGAGCCTGACTGAGAGGCTGTCTAGGCAGATGAGGCTCAGGACAGGGCCTGGCCTAGGAAAGGCACATGATGGGTGGTAGCTGCCATTATGACCCCAGAAACCTAGTAGCATCGCACATAGCTACAGCCTCTGGACAAGGAAGCAGAATCATGCCCATTTTCATTCTCAAATACATACTAGGTATATGTTAGATTTTTCTCAAAGCAGCAGCAGCAGCAGCCCACATAAAAGTCCAGATTCTTCTGAAAGCAGATGTCCAGCATCCCAGGACTTGGAAGAGGGGTGCGGGGTTGGTGGCATCCCACTGCCCCTCCTGAGTCCTTCCTGCCCAGGTTACTCCGCTGCTCTTCCTCCACACTCCCCCTTTTTTTGTGTGCGTGTGTTTTTTTTTTGAGACGGAGTCTTGCTCTTTCGCCCAGGCCAGAGTGCAAGTGGCGCGATCTCGGCTCACTGCAAGCTCCGCCTCCCGGGTTCACGCCATTCTCCTGCCTCAGCCTCCCGAGTAGCTGGGACTATAGGCGCCCGTCACCGCGCCCGGCTAATTTTTTGTATTTTTAGTAGAGACGGGGTTTCACCGTGTTAGCCAGGATGGTCTCGATCTCCTGACCTCGTGATCCGCCTGCCTCGGCCTCCCAAAGTGCTGGGATTACAGGCGTGAGCCACCGCGCCCGGCCCTTCCTCCCCCTTTTAAAGAAACTTCTGTTGGCTCTGAACCACTGTAAACCCGCGTGCCCAGGGCAGCAAGCACTCTGTAGGGGCAGTGCTACTGGATGAAAAGGGGCAAGCGGTTTTCCCTGGTGACCTGCTTCTTAGACAATTAGTAGTAAAATAACTTTTGGAAGATAAATAAATGTAAATAAATCTCCCCAAATTAGGCATGTTATAAAAAGTGGTCTTCCTTTCCGTTTACAAGAGCATCCTGACTTCAGGGTGACTGTGAGTGGACTGTCCCTGAGCTGTGCTGCGGGGACAGCCAGCCGTCCAGGAGGAATGTGTGCGATGCCCACACACAATGCCTCCCCCAACTACACATAGGAAAGCCTGGCTTTGTAAAACGGTGAGCAAGTGAGTTTTCGGCAAGGCTAATTTTTCAGGAGAGGCCAAGTATATTTAAATGCAAAGTGGTACAAAACAGAGTATCTTTGGAGGGAGCCACATATTGACCCAATGGGAGGGCCTGCTGCCTGTTACCATGGCCAGAAGCTAGGAAGGACCTGGAAGATTAGGATTCCATGTCAAGAGCGGGTCACCAACATCTTCCTTTCTACCCTCTTCTCTCTCAGGGCAAAGAGACTTTTCTTAAAAATTAACATTAAAAAACTGCTTGGGGCAAGGGCAGAAGTGGTGTTGGGGGACTGCCTCAAGTCAATGGATACTTACTTGATCTACAATTTCCTGAAGCAGTCTGACATCTTGCTCGCGAGACCCAGTGCTCTCTTCCAGTTGTAGGTGAAAGGCTGGAGAAAGGGACTCCCCCACCACTTTTAATCCAGAAATGCTGAAGAAGGGAAATACACACACAGCCGTTAAGTCCCTTCCAGGCTCGAAGATCGCTCACGGGGAAATAATGTTAGAATTCCGCAATGTCAAGGCACAGTGAACGTACAGAAGCTTGCGACTGACGGGAAGCATCATTCCAATTCCAACAAAGAAAGGGAAACGAGGCACTCTGGGCAGTGCTTCCTCATCTAAAAAAGTCTGCCTGTGATGTGGCTTCCTGAGTGCAGGACCGGCTCTCGTGGCCCCAGCCTCCCACCAGGCCCTCCGGGCCCCACCTTGGCCTGTCATTCCCTTGCCATGTGCTCCCTCACCCCCGATGTTTGTTCTTCCCTGTGCTGGCTGCACGTGCCGGGGCCCAGCTCCAGCACTGCCTGCTGCTGGGGCCTTCTTCATCACCCACTTTAGGGAAGGCTCTGCTCCATCATTTGCTATTTTTCCATACTGTCTGGATCCTTCACAAGCTACTCACTACCGTTTATATTACGATTCCTTGCTTATTATCTATGTCTTTAGTTTTTATTTTGTCTCTCATAAATTACAGGGATGATTTCTGACATTAACAGCATTATACCCCATCTCTACAAATACAACAAAAACAAAAACAAACAAACAAAAAAAACTGGCCGAGTGTGGTGGCTTGTGCCTGTAGTCCCAGCTACTTGGGAAGCTCAGGTGGGAGGATCGCTTGAACTCAGGAGGTCAAGGTTGCAGTGAGCTGAGATTGTGCCACTACACTCCAGCTTGGGTGACAGAGCAAAACTCTGTCTCAAAGAAAAACCCAACAAATACCAAACATACATTATATTTTGACTAACAGCAATATGTTTCGATAGAAAAATGTCCTTATTTGCATGTTAAGTTTTAGATTTTACTTGGATTAAAATTATTTTCTTTTTACTTAGGATTAACAGCACAAAAATCTGTAGCTTCTCAGGGAGAAAGATAGATCTTTAGGGGCCAAATCCTGTATTTTTAAACTAAATTAAATTTAATCCTGTATTTTTACTACAGCTGCCATGAGATGCTATGCCATATTACTATTATTATTATTATTTTTGAGATGGCATCTCGCTCTGTCGCTCAGGCTGGCTGGAGTGCAGTGGCACGATCTCGGCTACTATCTAGTCAGGTTCATTTAAAGTCTATTTTATCCTATAACAACAAATATTATTTGATTTTTGACCTACCTCCTAGGACACAAATGTGATATATGTCTATTTGAAACTGAGCTAAACATTTTAGATTCCTTTCATTTAGTTTGTTTCACCCAAAACAATTTGTTTTTCCCTCAGAATGAAATGACAATAAAAAGTACTAGGTAGCACGACTGAATCTTCCCAGTTTAGGACTCAACAAGCCTTTACAGAATGACTACTATGTGTTACAATAATGTGAATTCTGGAAACTCATCTGACCTGGCCTTGGAACATTATTAATTCGTGTCTCCTTTCTTTAAATATAATACATCATGCTAGATCTGTCAATAAAGCAGGCTACAGGTCTGAATCATGGAATCTTGGGCATGTGGAATGTGGGGGAACCTTCTAGATTAGTTCTTTACTAATGTAGAAACTAAGCAATACACTTTGAAAACCCATTTCCTGTGTAAATTCTGACCATGTTAAATGCATATATCAAGTATCTTTTCTTTTTTTAAAGGTCATGTATTCTCACAGTATTAAAAAATTGCTTTCAGTCAGGTGTGGTGGCTCACGCCTGTAATCCCAGCACTTTGGGAGGCCAAGGCAGGTAGATCACCTGAGGTCAGGAGTTCGAGACCAACCTGGCGAACATGGTGAAACCCTGTCTCTACTAAAAAACATAAAAATTAGCCAGGTGTGGTGGTGGGCACCTGTAATCCCAGCTACTCGGGAGGCTCAGGTAGTATAATCGCTTGAACCTGGGAGGTAGAGGTTGCAGCGAGCTGAGATCACGCCACTGCACTCCAGCCTGGGCAACAGAACCAAGACTCTGTCTCAAAAACAAAAACAAAAAACAAAAACAACAAAACAACTGCTTTCCAAATAGCATTTCATATGAATCAAATGGCCTCAATTTTCCTCAAGAAATACAAGGCGTGATGGCTCACACCTATAATCCCAGTACTTTGGGATGCCAAGGTTGGGGGGATCACGAGGTCAGGAGTTCAAGACCAGCCTGACCAACATGGTGAAACCCCGTCTCTACTAAAAATACAAAAATTAGCCAGGTGTGGTGGCACGTGCCTGTAATCCCAGCTACTCAGGAGGCTGAGACAGGAAAATCGCTTGAATCTGGGAGGTGGAGGTTGCAGTGAGCTGAGATCGTGCCACTGTGCTCCAGCCTGAGTGACACAGCAAGACTCTGTCTCAAAAGAGAAAGAAAAAAAAAAAAAGAAAAGAAATACAAGGCACCTGAGGTCCAAATCTAACTTGTGCTTTTTAATCAAATGGTCTCATCTCACATGCTGGTGAGAGAAGGAATTCAACAAAATGCCCCATCTCTGGTTGCCTAGATGCTGAATGTCAGATGAGTTTAATTAAAACCAAATGGACACAGTTGTAGCTTGAGTTCAGAGAAGCCGTGTTTCAGAGTCTATTACACTACTCTTTAACAAAAGACTTTGCCAAACATATCATCTTATCCCAGTGGATAAAGGAGCACTGGGCTAGCTCCCAGGGACAGAGCAATCACCAAGGTAGCCATGGTCTCCACTGTGTGCTTACAGTCTACAGGGAGAACCTGACACCAATAACTATCTCTATTACAATGAAAACAGAGGCAAACCAGCATACGATGTTGACTTCCTCTCCCAAACTCAATCTCAGAGATGAGGGAAGTGAGAAATTAGAGAAAAATTGAACAAAAAAATTATTCAGAACTAAACATTGAAGATACTGCCTTTGAAAATATTTATCTTTAATATATTTATTGGAAAATAAGAAATAAAACCAAAAGCTAAATGTAAGAAGCTGAAGAAGAGTAAGAACACAGTGCAATGAGACAGTACATAAAGATAAGAAAACACACTATGATGAAAACACACATAACCAGATTTATATAAATAAAAAGTTAAAATAATATAGATATATGAGAGATAATCAACAACTATTCCCAAACCAAAGGCCCCAAGCCCAGATGGCCGTAAAGTGGGAGACCTACTCTCAACTTTTGAAGAAACGATCAAGCCTTGTTTTACTCAGTGCTTCCATGAAGCAGAAAGAGTGGAAAATAGCTAAATCATCTACTGAAGCTACCCTAACACTGACTCCTCTGTTACATAAAGTTGGTACAAGGTTATAGATCCATTTAAATTATAAACATAGATGTAAAAAGTCAAATTAAAATATTAGCTAAATAAATCTAACAGTGTAGAAAAAGATATTATGATGAAGTAACGGTTTTCTCAAGAATGCAAGGATGGTGTAACATCAGAAAATATTTCAATGTAATTCAGCCATAAGACAAATTTATGATTTACCTTAATAGATGTAAAAAAAAAAAAAAAAATGGATAAAGTTCAACATCTATTTATGATTTTTAAAAAAAGGCCTTCAAATTTAGGAATCATGTAGCCAGGTGCAGTGGTACACACCTGTAGTCCCAACTAGTTGGGAGGTGAAGGCAGGAGGATTGCTTGAGTCCAGGAGTTTGAGGCTATAGTGTGTTGACTATATCTGTGAATAGCCACTGCACTCCAGCCTGGGCAACATAGCACAATCCTGTCTCTTAAAAAAACCACAAAACAAAACAAAACTAGGAATAATTCGATAAAAGCTACTCCCCAAAAACCCATAGCATGATGTTTTATACTTAATGAAGAAGTGCTTCTATACTGCGAATAAGGAAAGAATGTTTGCTATTATTACCACTGTTCAATACAGCTTAGGGACTCAGACCAAAGCAATAAAATAAAGAAAATGAACTAAGATGTAAAAGCATTAGGAAGGAAAGACAGAACACCATTATTGCAGATAACAGGACTTCCATGCACATCATCATAACAGAATGAAACAACTACTGGAAATACTAAGAGTTTAGAAAGACTCCTGGATATAAGGTCAGTTTAGAGAAAATAATAACGTTCTTATGAATCAGCAATAATCAAGTAGAAAATATAACAGAAAAGACAACCCCATTCATAACGGCAACAAAATCTATAGGATGTCTGAAAATTCCCTTTAAAGGTTCCATAAAGGTACAAGGGCTTTATAGGAATTCCATTAAAGGACACAAAGGGAGATTTAAATAGAGAGCTCGTGTTCATGGATGACATTTCCTTCCACATTCATCAGAAAATTTAATGCAGTTCCAATGAAGAGTCTAGCAGTAATTCTGGAGAAACCCGTATTCCAAAACAGCGATAAAAACAGACAGCAGTGATAAACCTGTATTCCAAAACAGTGATAAAAACAGACAAAATCAAAAGAGTCTGAGGAATGAGCAAATATACCAATGGAATGGAAGAGAGAGTTTAGAAACACATCTAGGTACAAATGGGAACCTGGTATAGGATACAGTACGGCCAACCAGTAGGAGAAAGGATGTTTTATACTTAGCCAGATGTTATTCAGAAACTGATCTCAGTAATCTTAAACTGAAATATTCTTCTCCTGACCAATTTCTTTCTCCAGCCACCATCTTGTTTCTCAGTTCCTCTTCAGAGAAAAACTCCTCAAAACAGTCATCTAAGCCGTGTCCACCTGTCTGGAACCTCCTTCAACCAGGCATTTTACCCCACACTCCCCTGAAACTACTCACCAAGTCATAATACCTCTACATGACGAAGTCAAAGGATCAGTGTTCTGTTATCTGGTCTGGCCTGTCAGCAGTGGCATGTCACAGGCTGACCTCCTACATAAGCAATTTCTTCCCTGGTTTCCAGGACTCTAGGCTCTCCTAGCCTGCCTCTTCCTCACTGGCCACTCTTTCTCGGACTAGTCTTCGCTAGTTTCTGACCTCTTCACACTGAAATGCTTCATATAATAGCCATACCCCAAGACTCAAAAATTTATCTCTAGCTCAGTACTCTCCCTCACACTTCACACTTGTATATCCAGCTGCTGCTCTGCACTCCATGTCTGATGGGCACTTTGGGCTTAACATAACCACTGCTGACCTTCCCCAGAAAGTATTTCTCCACAGTTCTGTCCCTCTCACTCATCAGCAACTCTACCTATTTACTCTGACCAAACCCCCTAAACTCTACCTGGAGTCTTCTCTTTCTCACTCACCCTGCATATGAACTTCTGCTAGATCCAGTGTGCTCTCCCTTCAGAAGATACCCAGAATCCAGACACTTCGCACGCCATGGCTCCCAACATGGTCAGAGTCACCATCACCTTTCACCTGCGTCAATCTCCTAACTGGTCTCCCTACTTCTGTTCTTACTGCTGTTCAATGTATTTTTTCACACCATGCAAAAGTAATTTTGCTAGGGTATCAGATAGGCTGTTTCACTTTTTTGCTCAAAACCACGCCAAGGCTTCCTCTTGTGTGCCAACGCCCTCATCACGGCTCACAAGTCCCTGTGTGCGGATGGCCCATGACCCAGCCCTCATCTTCCACCAGATTTCCCACTCCTTCCCTCCTGTCACACTGGCCTCTTTGTTATTTTGTTTACTGTTTTCTGTAACCATCTAGATACCAGCACGGTTTGCCCCTGAGACCCTTCTGAATGCGTGTTTACTATGAGGTGCCATGGAGTCTTCCAACTGTGGATACTGAGTAGGCAATTGGGTGTGAGACCTGCAGCTGCAGTGGTCCAGGGTGGAGATATGAAGCTGGGAGCTGTCTACATACAGGTGTCATGAAACAGTGTGGAGCTCCAGGTGTGGAAGAAGGCAATTCTTCAAGAAGGTAACAAGAGCAGCACAGACAAAGCCTTGAAGAGCAAGGTGTTGAAAGAAAGCCTTCAGAGGAGACCGAGATGGAGCCATTCAAAGATGTAAAAGGAAATCCAGGCGTGCAGTGTAGCAGAGTCCAAAGAAGGAAAGAGTGGTCACCTGTGCTGAAAACTATGGGGACATCAAGAAGATGAGCTCTGAAGATGGTCCACTGGATTCAGCAGTCAGTGGAGACCTCCACAAAAACAGTCCAGGCGAAGGGCAGTAGCAGAAGCCAGGTCTCAGAGCTGCCAGTGTAAGTGAAGACGTGGAGATGATAGCTACTGAGAGGAGCAAAGACATGGGGAGTTGCAGAGGGAAACGTCGGGTGACAGGGAAGAGGAATTTAAAGTGGATGTGACTGCTAATCAAATGACACAAGAAAGGGGACAGGCTGATGACAAAGTAGCAGGGACAAGCAAAGGCACTCAGTCCTTAAAAAAGGGCCTGTGGTAGTTGGAGCAACATTTATTGGCCTACAGGAGGGAAGACTGGTTCAGATACCCACAGGTGTGTAGATTTGTCAGGAAATATGACAGAGTCCCAAGTGACAGCATAAGGCCAGGCTGTTAGCTAAAAGTGAGGGGAGTGAAGACAGGATTAGGAATTTTGGAAAGAAAATGTGTGATAGAGCTGGGGTAAGTGGAGATTGGACTTAGAAAAAGGCAGGTTAACACCACAGAGTGAAGGGCATGTAAGGCTAGCGCTGATGAATTTCCAGTGACTCCAATATGCTAGGCTGTGTTGGCATATTAATCCTTCACAAACCAATGGAACTGGAACCAATACAAATATATCTCTCTACCATAAATCATGCAAGAACTGCTGTTACTATCACACAGACACACCCAGAACTTTAATTGTCTCTGCCCCTTCTTTATCTGGAACAGCTGTGATGTACTCATTTATCAATTGTCCTTTTCTTTCAGTTAAGTCTCCAGTTTCCGTATCTGGAACAGAGATAGGACTTTCATGACCGAGAAAGCATGTTTCACCTTAGGAAAGGCAAAAAGAAAGACCCTGGGCAATGTGAAATCACTTTCTATAAGACCAGAAATGTGCCTGGAGATATCACCAACCTCGATCTTTTTTTTTTTTTAAACTACAGAGGAATCTTAAAGAGTGACTCTTGTGTAGTTTAAAAAAAGAAAAAAGAAGAAACACTGATAAAATTTCACTTGTTTCTTTTTCTTGTGTTAAAACTTACTAATTTATTAAAAAGTAACACAGATGGTATGAACCCAGTCATCTAATTACATAATATATAATGGCATCCCTGTGTGTGCAGACATGGAGAGATGCTTCAGTGTTTACCCTGGTTATTTCTGGTGGTAAGATGTTGGGTTGTTATTTTCATCTTTCTATCTTCTGTACTGCTGTAATATTTTATTAATGAGTTTGTTTCATTTAAGTCAAGATTCTTTAAAACAGATGATCTGGTTTTATACAAATAAACCAATGTGAGTGAACTAAGTTTTTGGTTTCTTAGTTGCAATTTGGTCAAACTGATCCAAGCCTATAAATTTAAAACTTTCCATTAGTTGTTAAGTGTGGTGCCGATAAACTTTATGTTGGTTGAAAATACATAAAACTCACCCTTGTAAAGCTTTATGAATTTGTCTGCACTTTTCCTTCAACACTGCAAAAATACCTAGATGAAAAAAATACATTTGAGAGTCTATTTGAAACGTATGATAGTACTAACCTAAAAATATTTTTGAAGACCCAGATCAAGTTCATCAATTTAAAATGCTACAAATCCTTCTACATACTAACAGAGCCAGGAACCCAAACTCCCCTGAAGGCCCAAGCTTTGTCTCTGGTGCGTGCTAACTGGCCCCTTCTCACCTCACTGTCCCACTTTCAACAAACCTGGAATGATGCTTTCAAGAGCAATCAATCCCTCCTGTTCTCATCAAGATCCTAATCTGGCTAAGAATCAAAGGGTACAAATTTATTGCTTATTTCTTTATCCTAAACAATTTGGTAAAAAATCAACTATAGTAAAGTAATTTTTACAATCTTTTCTTGATATTTTCCTTTTTTATTCAAGGAAAATCCCAAAACTAAAGTATCTGATCAGAAGGTAGGAGTGCCAGGCCATCTGAGAAGCAAGCATATGAATGAGCACAGAGACACACATTTTCTGGTTCTCTGAACCAGTATCAGTGATGAAGATTCAGAAATACTGTACCGGGTAGGGCCTGCTGCTCCCTTTCCGTTTTAAGCTTTGCAAAGGTGGCACTGCCGTAGCCAAAGGCCACATTTTAAATTCTCAGTAGACTTTTTATTTTTCCCACCGAGTAAGTTCTTTGCTGGTAAACCCGGCTTGGCCTCAGTACCAACTGATGATTCAAAGGCTAAAGGCGAAAACTCACAATATTTATAAAATTACACAGATAAAAAAGCAGCATGCTTCAGCTGATTTCTCAAAAAACTATTAACCAAATAAAGACTGGCTTATTTACACCAATGGAACGTTTAGGCCTAGAACTGGCTGAGAGCCCCTCCTCCTCCCAGCATCTCCACCCATTATCTGAGCTAGCCTTGCTTTGGCTCTGGCTCTGGCTCCGGCTCCAAGCACAGGAGAAAAGCTCTGACCCCAAGTCCTTGGGGCGGGAATAGCTTCTTCACTGCCGTTCTTCCTACGAATGCCATATAATGTAACTGCAAACCAGTTTTGTCTGGCAAATAATTTCTCCAGTAAGTAAATCAGTAACACAACTAACGTAACCTAAAATCTCTTTTGATTTCTTGGGTTTTTAAAGGGTTATACCTGGATTCTCTTCCATGATGTTGAGGGCCTCAATTGCTGCAGCAGCTAACAGGGGAGGTAACGAAGCTGAAAAGCAGTATCCCTGGCCGGAAAGTCGCTGAGAAGAAACAAATGAGTTGAAGACGTATACACATTCTCCGTCCTTTCTAGGTAAACATTTGAAAGGCATCGGTTCTCTAGAACAACTACTGAACAGTGTGTACATGTGGTGGCGGGGGTAAGATCCAGCCATAAATAAACATTATACGTGTAACAGAAACAAGACTTTTTGTTAAATGAGAGATCATTTCTACGTAGAAATATTTTGAGTGATTCTTTAAAAATTGACATTTAAATAAAAACTGTGTGATAAACTAAGTAAAATTTCGTATTTCGAAGTTATATTTTGAGGTGACCAATGGAGAAATTAGTTTCCGTTTTAGCTCCTGTTTTTAAAAAGAACCCACCTGATGGTCAATTACAAAAGACCTGCCACAGCAGAAACCTCCAATAGAAGCAAGTGCATTCTCCATGTTGGCACTGATAAGATCAATATCATCAATCTGCCGGAAAAGGAGGAGTGACAGTTATTCCACAGTTTAAAGAAAAAAAGGCCAACTTCAAGCCTAGAGACAAAATTTAACAGCATTAAACTGTCTGTTAATATCTGGATTCAAACTACCTATCTACATGAAAATAAAAAATAAACCATACAACATCTATCGCTGAATGAACTGGAGTTTCATGGCCCATCTCTGAAACTGCCTCATTTTATACAGTTTTACCATTTCATCATACATGACAAATTAACTCACAGCAAAGACAAATAAATTATAAGAAGACAAAACCCAGAGCTGTTCGATATTAAAAGTAGTCACAGGTACAAAATAAGAATATTTCCTCGCTAAAACAGTGGTCTAGCTGGCCTTCCTCATGGGACGCACTGAGATAAATAAAAACGAGTCTATCGAAGTTTTGAGCACTTTATTCTTGTATTCAGTTTGCCTCTCAGCATTTCATAAGTCAATTTATCCAAACGTCATGGCGATGGAATCTTTGACCAACTGGACAGCAGAAGAACCTAATGTGCTCTAATGGCCTAATGGGCTTTGAGTCCTACATCTTTCTGACCACTCAGAACTCCTTCGGTCCTCATCTTTGGGTCCAGCCCTCAGCACCAAGTTCCATTCTGGGCACACAGTAGGCATTCAATCATTATTTACTGATGGCCATGTTAATGGATTGTCAGAACACAGCTAGTGTTTTCCTTAGTGTTTCATAGATCCAGCGGAGTTTTGAGAAACTCTGCACTCCTGCTCTTTTTAAAAAGCATTTTTAAACCTTTCTTTTTTTTTTTTTTTTTTGAGACAGAATCTCGCTCTTTTGCCCAGGCTGGAGTGCAGTGGCGCTATCTCGGCTCACTGCAAGCTCCGCCTCCCGGGTACACGCCATTTTCCTGCCTCAGCCTCCCGAGTAGCTGGGACTACAGGTGCCCGCCACCGCGCCTGTCTAATTTTTTGTATTTTTTTTAGTAGAGACGGGGTTTCACCGTGTTAGCCAGGATGGTCTCCATCTCCTGACCTCGTGATCCGCCCTCCTCGGCCTCCCAAAGTGCTGGGATTACAGGCGTGAGCCATCGCGCCCGGCCAAACCTTTCATTACGAAAAATTTCAAGCCTGAACAAAGTAGAACAGAACAAAGAATCCCCATCACCCAGAGATTCAAACACTATCAACTCAAGGACAACGTTGCTTCACCTATTTCCCCTACCACCCTCATCATTTCTTTGTAGTGAGTCCCAGACTTCACGGGGTTTCATCTATAAACATTACACTGTGTATTTCTAAAAGATAAAAACTCTCTCAAAACATAATCACAAAACTAGTATCATACTTAAGACGTTAACAATTTTTAAATGTTAAATTTAAATTTGATGTTAAATATATTCAAATATTTGGTGTTCAAATATCTCTGATTGTCTCACCAAATTTTCTTTTAACAGCATTTGTTTGAATCAGGATCCAAATAAAGCCCGTACATTCTGCTCTCTACTCTCAGGCGCTTGTGAGTATTTCCTCAGTGACAACTGCTGGAAGCATTCACAAAACTACAACAGTGAAGTTCGAGTTTTTTCCTCCATAAAAATTTTCATACCTTAAAAAAGGCTGTAGTGTACTGCTAAATCTGCTTGAATTACACTTCCATTTATCTTTCCATTTATTCCATTTACCTCCTCGGTGCATCTAACTGCTGAATGTCAGTCTGCCTTGGAGGAGGTGCTTCCATCCAACCTCCCGGGATATTCACTCTGCTCTACATTTTTCTCTGGGACTATATGGTAGCGGGATGTTGATAATGTAAGGCAATTTTACGTTTTATAGTTCAACTCTGTAACATAGGTTGCACAGCTCTTATGCGCATGTTTTGGAGAAAAAGCTTTCTGTAACTCTTCCCGTGGTGGTTGGTAAGACAGCTGTTCAAGACTGGCTGACTTCCTCTGCCCTCAGGCTCCAGGAGCAAAACCCACTAGGCACTGCAGGCAGTCTGGGTCCCTTTCCCTCAGAAAAGGAAACATGACACCTCAGTCTGTTTGGGACTTTAAGAGGTTTTGCTGAATGCATGCCAGTGGTGTTTCTGACACACACTGACACACACACACACACACACACACACACGCACACACACACGCACGTATAACTGTATCTACCTCCCACAAACACATTATATAGAATACAGATTTTTAAATACTAGAAACAGTATCCTTTCTCTGCCATCATGAATACTTCTGAAAAGACTACTCAGGAAATTCCTAATGATTTTAAGAAATAATTGGAAGGCAAAATTTAACAATTTCTAGAGAAGAGACACTAAAAGCCAATTCAAATGCAACTTTGCAAACAGAGCACAAACCATGACTACCCACTCCGAGTTTATAAGTTCAGAAGGAAGATGGGGTTCCCTGGTCTGGCTGACTAGACTCATCCTGGGCTCACTGAGGTGACAGACACCAAAGTTTCCTGACCCTTCAAACTGATAAGGAGCGCGGTCTTGTGCCTATAAAAATATATGCCTAGCAGAATGGAACTACATGTCTCCTATAAGAGGGGAAACGTTCTTAAAAAAGGGGAACTTACATTGATTCCATAGTGTTCAGTGACTCCTCGGCCATGCTCTCCTAGGACTCCAAATGAAAGGCTTTCCTCCAGGAAGATTCTTGCTTTGTATTTGTATTTTAACTTAACCTAAGTGTTATATAAAGGTTAAAATACTAATGATTAGCACCATATAGAACATACTATGAAGAAAAAAATTAAGATTAAAAAGTATGTACAGCTGACTCTCAATACTTGTGAATTCTATATGTGCAAATTCATCTACTTATTAAAATTTATTTGCAACCTCCAAATCAATACTTTTTTCCTGTCATCACAGATATGTGCATGTGCAGAGCAGTGAAGAATCTGAATTACCTGACACGTGTTTTCCCAGGTGAGGGTGAACAGGCAACTGTTTCAGCTCTGATCCTGTGAACAAGTACCCTTTTCATGGCCTATTTATTGCCACTTTTTTGGACTTCTGTGCTTTTTGTTGGTGATTTTGCTATTTAGAGTGGCCCCCAAGTGTCATGCTAAAGTGCCGTCTGTTACTCCTAGTGCTGTGATGTCCCTTATGGAGAAAATTTGTGTGTTAGAGAAGCTTTGTTCGGGCATGAGTTGTTGTGCAATGAATCAACAGACATTAAATAAGACACCTTTAAACAAAAATACACATAAAGCAAGTTTTGTGTCAACTGGTTGATGAAAATGTTGTAACCAGAGGCTCAGAGGAACCTAACCCTATTATTTGCCCTAGCAGCAATAGTTTAGTATTTCTTATTCCAGTGTTCATGGCAACTTTATAGAATATAAGTAGGGTGAATGATGAGAATCAACTGTCCTTTAGATGGTCTAAAATGATTCAACTTAACAACAGACAGCACAATACTGATTTTTTTTTTTTTTTTTTTTTTTTTTTTTGAGACAGAGTCTTGCTCTGCCACCCAGGCTGGAGTGCAGTGGCAGGATCATGGCTCACTGCAGCCTTGACCTCCTGGGCTCCAGTGATTCTCCTACCTCCGCCACCCAAAGTGTTGGGATTAAAGGTGTGAGCCACCATGCCCAGCTTCAGTGCTTATCTACACTTGAGCTGTTCCTATACTTCATCTTTAGTTTCGTATCTGCCCATCAGCACTGCTTCATTACTGTAGCCCTATAATATACGTCCTAGTACCTTCTGGTTCACCACCTCCCTCCCATTATTCTATCAACCGCTGACACTCTTACAAAAACAGAAAGAAGAAAACAAATACGTCTCTTCTATTGATACTTAAAATATATTTAGATTTCCTCAGAAATAGTGAAAACACTTAAAAATAACATATGGAACCCTTATTTTGAATCCTTATTAAATTAATAGACTCCTAGATTAAAATCTCAATGGCCGAATGCAAGGGTGGTTCAACATGGAAAAATCAAATATGTATTACATACACATTAGAAGAATGTAGGGGGAAAAACCCCACATGATCATCCCAATAAATGCAGGAAAAAAACTGACAAAATCCAAGAACCTCTCCTGATAAAACACTCAATAAATTAAAAATGGGAAGGAACCTCCTCAACCTGATAAAAGGTTATTACAAAAAACTCACAGCTAACATCACACTCAATGGTAGAAGACTGAAAGCTTTCCTTTTAAGATCAGGAACAAGACACAGATGCTCATTTTCGCCACCTCTAGTCAACACTGTAGTCGAGGTCCCAGCCAGGGCAATCAGGCAAGAAAGATTAAAGGCATCCAAATTGAAAAGAAACAAGTAAAATTATCTCTATTCACAGATGGTGTAATCTTATACATAGAATAAGATCCACGAAAGTGCTATTTGAGCTAACAAATTCAGCAGAAGTTACATTATGCAAAAGCAATACACAAATATCTGTTGTATTTCTATAAACTAGCAGTAAACAATCTAAAAAGGAAATTAAGGAAACAATTCCATTTATAGTAGAATAAAAAAATCAAATACTTAGTGATAAATTTAACCAAAGAGGTGCAGGACGTGTACGCTAAAAACCACAAAACATTGCTGAAGGAAATATCTAAATAGATGGAAAAATCCCAAGTTCATGGACTGGAAGACTTAATATCATTAAGATGGTAATACTTCCCAAAGTGACTACATATTCAATGCAATCCCCACCAAAATCCCAACAATACCTTTTACGGAAATGGAAAAGCTAATCCTAAAATTCAAATGGAATTTCAAGAGACCCCAAACAGCTAAAATAATTTTGAAAAGGAACAAAGTTGAACTCACATGTCCTGATTTCAAAACTCACTACAAAGCTACAATAATTGACACAGTGTGGTACTGGCGTAAGGACAGATATATAGAAGAACGAAACAGAATAGAGTCTAGAAATCAACCCATACATCTATGGTCAATTAATTTCAACAAGGGTGCCAAGACCAGTCAATGGGGAAACATTCAACAAATGATGCAGGCAAAACTGGATAACCACTTGTGAAAGAATAAAATTGGACCTCTTCATCATCGCATATGCAAAAATGAACTGAAATGAACTACAGACCTAAATGTAAGATTGAAAACTATAAACTCTTAGGGGGAAACATAGCAGTAAATCTTGATAATTTTGGATTAAACAAAGATTTTTTTTTTTTTTTTTTTTTTTTTTGAGATGGAGTCTCACACTCTGTTGCCCAGGCTGGAGCGCACTGGCATGATCTCGGCTCACTGCAACCTCCACATCCCGAGTTCAAGCAATTCTCCTGCCTCAGCCTCCCGAGTAGCTGGGATTACAGGCGTGTACCACCACACCCGGCTAATTTTTTTGTATTTTTAGTAGAGACGGGGCTTTACCATGTTGGCCAGGCTGGTCTCGAACTCCTGACCTCAAATGATTCACCCGCCTCGGCCTCCCAAAGTGCTGGGATTACAGGCGTGAGCCACCATGCCCGGCCAGATTAAACAAAGATTTTAAAATAAAACACAAAAGCACAAGCAACGACAAAACACATAAATTGGACATCATCAAAATTTTTAAAACCTGTGTGTCAAAGGACAGTATCAGAATCAAACCCCCACAAAATAGGAGAAAATATTTGCAAATCATGTATCTGATAAACATCTAGTATCCAGAATATACAAGGAATTCTTTTAAAAACAAAAAGACAAACAACCCAATTTAAAAAATGGGCAAAGCACCTGAATAGATATGTCTCCAAAGATATACGCATGGCCAAACAAACAAACAAGAGGCATCATCAGCCATTTGGGAAACACAGATCAAAACGACAGTGAGATACTACCGCATGCTCACTGGGGTGGCTAAACAAACCAACAAAAAACCCTAGAAAATGTAAGTGCTGACAAAGATGTAGAGAAACTGCAACCCTGGTACATAGCTGACGGGAATGTAAAATGGTGCAATCACTGTGGAAAACAGTATGTCAGTTCCTTATTAAGTTAAACACAGAATTACCATATAATCCAGCAATTACCCTGCTAGATATATACATAAAAGAACTGAAAACAGGAATTCAAACAAATACCTGTACACAAATGTTCACAACAGCACTATTCGCAATAGCAAAAAGGTAGAAAGAACCCAAATATCCATCTGTGGATGAATATATAAAACAAAACGTGGTATTATCCATGCAATGGACCATAACTTAGCATTAAAAAGGTATGAAATACTGATACATGGTATACGACGTTAATGAACTTTAAAAACATTAAGTGAATGAAGCCAGAAAGAAAAGGTCATATATTATATGATGCCATTTATAGGAAATAACCAGAAAAGGTAAATCCATAGAGACAGAAAGCAGACTGGTGGTTGCTGGGAGCTAGAGGGAGAAGAAAATCGGGAGTGACTGTTTAATGGGTTTGAGGTCTTCTTTGCGAGTCACGAAAAGGTTTTTGACCTAGAGTTTGATGGTTGCACACATGGTAAATGTAACAAATGTCACTGTCCTGTACAATTTAAATTGGTTAATTTTGTGTTACGTGAATTTCACCTCAATAAAGGAAATCTCAATGGTCATGGTTTCTAAAAACAGTTATGTTGCTTTCACTATTAAAAAGCTAAGTTTTGGCCGTGCGTGGTGGCTCACACCTGGAATCCCAGCACTTTGGGAGGCCAAGGAGGGTGGATCACCTGAGGTCGGGAGTTCAAGACCAGCCTGACCAACATGGAGAAACCTCGTCTCTACTAAAAATACAAAATTAGCCGGGTGTGGTGGCACATGCTTGTAATCCCAGCTACCTGGGAGGCTGAGGCAGGAGAATCGCTTGAACCCAGGAGCCAGAGGCTGTGGTGAGCCGAGATCGTGCCATTGCACTCCAGCCTGGGAAACGAAAGTGAAACTCCATCTCAAACAAAAAACAAAAAGACAAAAAAAACAAAAAAGCAAGCTATGCTTTCATTCATATGCAATTCTACAAAAGGTAAAACTAATCTACAGGAATAGAAAGTAGATTAATGGCTGTCTGGGGCCAACATTGGTACTCACTACCAAGAGGCATCAGGAAGCTTTCTGGATAAAGTTTGCTTTCTGGACAAACATTGTCTTACATAAAAACGTTATGTATCTTGACTGTGGTGGTGATGGCTGTGGTGACAGACATGTGTATACATCTGTCAAAACTTATCAAACTTTACCCTTAAAGTAGGTGTATTTTATACGTTGATTTCACCTAAATAAAGCTGGATCTTAAAAGCTACGTATGGCCGACGCAGGGGCTCATGCCTGTAATCCCAGCATTTTGGGAGGCCCAGGCGGGGGCGGATCACGAGGTCAAGAGATTGAGACCATCCTAGCCGACATGGTGAAACTCCATCTCTACTAAAAATACAAAAATTAGCTGGGGGTGGTTGCACACGCCTGTAGTTCCAGCTACTGGGGAGGCTGAGGCAGGAGAGCTGCTTGAACCCGGGGACGGAGGTTGCAGTGAGCCCAGATGGCGCCACTGCACTCCAGCCTGGCGACAGGGCAAGACTCTGTCTCGGAAAAAAAAAAAAAAAAAAAGCTAAAGCTAAGTTTTGGCCAGGTGTGGTGGCTCATACCTGTAATACCAGCACTTTGGCAGGCTGAGGCAGGAGGATCGCTTGAGCCCAAGAGTTTGAGAACAGCCTGGGTAATGCAGTGAGACCCCTACTCCACAAAAAAGGGAAAAATCAGCCAGGTGTGGTGGCAAGTGCCTGTAGTCCCAGCTAACTCAGAAAGCTAAGGTGGAAGGATCACTTGAGCCCAGGAGGGTAAGGCTGCAGTGAGCTGTGTTCACACCACTGCACTCCAGCCTGGGCAACAGAGCAGTCTTGATTACTCTTTGAAGCCCAGCACTGGCATTCAGTGTTGTGTTTTTTCCCTGATCTGAGCAAAATACGCTTATGAGGCCTAATGTGCAAAGCAACGCAGACGTTATACACTAAAAGCGGTCATAAACAAAAGGCACATCTGTCAAATAGTCCAAATATTAAAATTACAGCTGAACATGGTTGCTTACCAATTCTGGAAGAGGACAAATAGTTCCAGTATTCATATACAATCCTTCGACTACAATGAAACGCCGAGTTACACGAGCCTTGCGAGGATTCTTTAAAAGAGAAAAAGCAGACATCTTACATTTCAGTAACTCTAAGGACAAGATCTGTTACATATTCCCCAGCACTTTCACCTTACAAGATTTATTCCTAAAAAAATATTCTGAATGAATTGAAAGCTCAGTGTTTGTGATGGGTTATTTTGAGATGAACAACAGTGCTAGCTTCTCTCAGACATGTTTTTCAGCTCACAGCATTAGCTAGGTGACCCCACACACACACACGAACTAATTAGGCACTCTGAGAATATTAAAACACAAACAAAACCCTCCAAACCTCCAACTGGGAAGGGGCCTAAGGGACTTTCTAAAGAAATGGGAATGTTTTACATCATAATGGGGGCTGACATTCCTGGGTTACATGGGTATAATCACTGGTCAAAATTGTATGGCTGCATTCATGTGGTTCAATGTCTGTCGATTTTACCCAAAACAACTATAATGAAGGTCATCATCATGAAGACGGGGTGAGGAACAGATGGCACAAGAATGATGTAATGCTGATAACAAAGCTGGGAGAAGGGTACAGGGGGCTTCACTATACCACTGTGTTTCCTTCTTGTATGTTGGCATTTTTCCATAACAAAAAGTTAAAAAACTCAAACCGTTTTCCTTCACCTCCCAAAAAAAGGGGCAACCCTGTTCTCTCCTCACTCCCCACTGATCTATTATCGGATCAAGCAAAATTTGACTATGAGCTTGTCCAATGATGTTCCCAGGTGGTGGGGTAGAGAGGTCTCCTTTTCTTTTTTTTGAGACAGAGTGTCACTGTCACCCAGGTGGGAGTGCAGTGGCGCCGTCTCTGCTCACTGCAACCTCCGCCTCCAGGGTTCAAGCACCTCCCGAGTAGCTGGGATTACAGGCACCCGCCACCACGCCCAGCTAATTTTTGTATTTTTAGTAGAGATGGGGTTTCACCATGTTGGCCAGGCTGGTCTTGAACTCCTGACCTCTTGATTACTGACCTCGGCCTCTCAAACTGCTGGGATTATAGGTTTGAGCCACCACGCCCGGCAGAGATCTTCTTTTCAAAAAACACACACCTTCACACACTCTGCTCAGAGCAAGTCACTAATAAGTCCCTCACATGTATGAAATTGTACATGGTTCAGGTGTGTGGGACTACAAAAAATACTGAGATCCACAGATAGAGTTTGCCATTACCTTCTTACTCAGATGTTTCTTGCCTCTAAGCTTCTGCTCCAATGGACAATTAGAAATGATCAGAATTAGAAAGTATCAGAGCAATGCTTTAAGGGGCATTTTACAACCCACAGCAGTAGCACTAAAAAAAAAAGTTCGTTGAGGAATAAAAAGTATACATCACTGATGTTGCTCAATCATCTTTACTCTGTCAACTCACAACTCAAAGCTGGGGAGCTAGCAATATGTTAGAAGTGATTGATGAAGAGATGCCACCCTAATTTCTACACAGGGCATGCTACCTCTGCCTGTCTTTAAGGAAAAACATTTTCTTAGATTTAAAAATATTCAATGTAGGATTCTTGGGAAGTGGAAAAGTACAAAAAACAATTAAATAAATTAGCTAATCATACCACATGGTGATAATTTTTGTCTTTCTTGTATAAACATATAAATTATTTTGTTCAGAATCAGGATTTTACTGTAGTTTTAGGACCTGATTTTAAAAACATTATGCTATGAGCATTTCTAAATTATTTCGGATTACGTGATTTTAACGGAGACGTTCTGCCTGTGACTATACCATAAACTACTTATTTCCCTAATGTTGGATTTAGTTGTTTCCCTCATTTGCTTTTTCGTATCACAATATGAATATCCTTCGATATGTGACATCATTTCTCGTAAGTTTTTAAAGACAGCACCACAGGAATGGGTCAAAGGGCATGGAATTACTTGGATCCTGGAATGTATCTGCCCATTTGCCTTCTAGAAAGGCAGTGCCAATTTAAACTCTTTCCAGTGTCATAGGAACACTCCTTGTCTCACCACACCTGTGTTGGCACTGACTATTACTATTAAAAACATGCCCTAATTTAACAGGCAAAACTCCTAGCCTAATTTCCTTGATTATTAGTGAGGCCAGGCTATTTTTCCCTTCTTCATGGTTATGTGTATTCCTTTTATGAACTACTGTTCATATCCACTGACCATTATGGGAACCCTGTAGGAAAGCGGATAAAAAACAATTCATGAACCACAGCACTTGGGAAATGGACAAAGAAAACATTCAAAGTGTTAACGACCAGATTATTTATGTGAAAATGAAATTGAAAATGAATATTTCTAAAAACCAAAATGTACAGTTACTTAGAAAGCCTGCTCTCAGCAAGAAAAATATAAATTAGTGAAAAAGTAAAAATTATAAAGCGGAAATAAATTTCAAGATATTTAATTTTACTTCTTGTTGCTCATTTAAAAAAAAGTTCTAAGGCTTACAGACCTTGGAGAAAAAGAGCACATACAAAACATGAATCTGATGTTTTCCAAATTTATACAACACTAACTTGGCAAAACAAATGGCAGCAGACTGCAGTTCTATTACTGAATACAGACTAGCTTTCTATTACTGCATCATCATAAGAAACATCTTTTTATACTTTGTAGAAATAAATTAACCAGTGGAATGGGCTGTTTTCAGATTTTGCCTATAGATTTTTCTAAATTGTGTAAATGTGAAACGTTAGCCTACAGCAGATTTAGTATAAAATGGCAAGAGCATGCACAGTCATCATGAGAATATGTATATTCATGAAGTGATGCACTTAGGCTGACACCTAAACAAAGATGACAGAATCCTAAATGAATAATGCAAATATTTGGAAAATTGAAAATTAACACAAAATACACTAAATTAAGAAATGTGATGAGCATTTTTATCATTTATTCTAGTTATGAATGAGTTGTACTGGCAAAGTCCACCTGAAACTGTGTCTGAGATGAAGACACACATCATGGTGCCCTGCTCAGAACCACAGACCTGAGCTACTTTACTTACCCATGTCATCAGAGGAAAATAAATTATAATTTTAACGAGGATGCTCTGAACACACTTCCTCTGTTTCACTCTAATCAGAACGCCAAGGAGCTACTTCCAAACCACCATCACCTGGGGTTATGTTAGGTTCTTGAGAGGAAAGAGCTGAAAACAGGGCTGCAGGCTGGATGGAGACCACGTTAGGGGCAGTCATTTCCCACAGGCAGCAGCTGCTACTCAGAGCAGGATACAGGTGGGGTGGGGAGAAAGGGCTTCACTTTGTTCATATATTAATATAATAAGCTTGCTGCCATTCTTTCCTCATGTAATTGATACATGATTTATTCTGGAATGACTAAGCCTATTCTGAATTCACTAGGTACATGCCATTAAAGGCCTAGTAAGTTTTGGTGTCCTTATGCCCAGCTATGAGTAGACATCTCCCCGCCTCACTAAGCACATACTGTTTTACAGCCTCTCTTGATCTCTTAGAAAGCTGCTTGGATTACCTCCCTCCAATTTGCTATATGTAATTACAGCAATGACAAGGCAATTACAATCAGACTTGGCTCTCTGACACGAAGTACATTTAATAAGCAGGAACATCTTAATATCCAAATGTGATCCACAGGCAAGTTTTCATGACAAATTACCATTTCATATATAATTTAGCTGGTTAGAAAGTACAAAAGAACTGTGTAATTTTCTTCAAAAGAATCATACCTTTTGATCTTCGATCTCTTGTTCTTTTAGTAGTCGCTCGAGGTCAGCCATGTCATTATGCTTAAATAACTTAATGTCACTACGGGATGCCTGTAATCCTTTCTGAATAGCAAAGCAGGCAGCTCTATCTCTGCAAGGAAAAGAGATCCACCAAATTGGGTTTAAAGGGTCTTGTCAACATTCTCAAAAAGGAATGCTTGTTTTTGTAAGCTGACCAATCACTGATTGTTAACATGAGCATAGCAAATAAATAAAACATGTTTGAATATTTAAGTATCATTGTTTGCTCTTCATCCATGAGTCCTTTTCACATAACTACCATATTTAATCTATTCCAAGAAGCACACTCTCACTATATATTAATCTCTCTGAAATCAGCATGCATCTTACTATGGATGACATTATCAGTTTATTCACATACTTTTCTAAGAAACATAAAATACTGGTGTGCCTCACCATCAGTGGCATCTCTGATTTGACTGCCACATTACTCTGCCATTATTTTGCCCTGAGAAGTAATACTGGTAGCCCGGCTAGACAGAAAACTTTTAGATAATGACTATTCTACTGTAGCCAAACACCACAGAAAAAAATGAGGGGTACCCAGCCCCATCCATGTCAGCAAAGGCTGAGCAGGGAACCTAGACTTTGACCCTCGAGAGGCTGTAACGAGGCGACACCCCTCCTAAGGTGGTGTCAGGGAAGGCCAAGTAGGAAGCTGAGCCTTTTATTCCTATCAGTTGGTAACAAGTGGACCCCCTCCACCCCCACTGTGGTGTCAGCAAAGAACATATGGAGAGTCCTAACTTCTACCTGCACTTGGGAGTAGTGGGCACCCTCCCCATCTCCTCCTGGGCAGTGTCATAGGAGGGCGAGTGGAGAGTCAGGACTATTACCATCACCCAGCAGCAACAAAGAAACCCCCAATGATGTCAGTGGAGGCCGAGTAGGGCCCCTGAATTGTTCCTCCTCCTGGCAGTATGAGGCAGCAGTCCCCCAGCCCCTTCCCCTGTTGGAACCATGTCAGAGAAAGCCAAATAAAAGAGATGGCTTAAACTAGACATGGACTACAGCAGCATAATATGAAAGTGTCTAGGTTTCCATCAAATATCCCTCATATCAAGAACCAGAAGATATCAAGTAGAATGAAACAACAAATGCCAACAGTGAGATGACAGAGATATCAAGATTATCTTACAATAATTTTGGAGTAGCCACGATAAAAAATATTTTCATGAGCCACCATGAAGACACCTGAGGCAAATGAAATAATAAAAAGCCTCAGTGATGAAATGGAAGATACAAACAAGAGTCCTACAGAGATATCAGAACTGAAAAACCAAATTACTAAAATAAGAAGCTTAGTGGATGGGTTCAGCAGCAGAATGGCGGCAGAGGAAGGACCAGTGAACTGAGACAAGCAATAGAAGTTATTCACTGACAGCCAGGCGCAGTGGCCCACGCCTGTAATCCCAGCACTTTGGGAGGCTGAGGCGGGTGGATCACGAGGTCAGGAGATCGAGACCATCCTGGCTGACATGGTGAAACCCCATCTCTACTAAAAAAAAAAAAAAAATTAGCTGGGCATGGTGGTGGGTGCCTATAGTCCCAGTTACTCAGGAGGCTGAGGCAGGAGAATGGTGTGAACCCGAGAGGCGGAGCTTGCAGTGAGTCAACATCGCGCCACTGCACTCCAGCCTGGGTGACAGAGCGAGACTCTGTCTCAAAAAAAAAAAAAAAAAAGAAAAAAGAAAAAAGAAATTATTCACTGAGCACAACAGAAAGAAAATAGACTAGAAAGAAATGAACAGAGTCTCGGGGACCCATGGGATTATAATAAAAGACGTTAACATTTGTGTCATTGGAATTCCAGAAGAAGAGAAAGAGGCGGGGAGCTAAAAAGGTATTCAAATAAATAATGGCTAAAAACTTCCCAAATTTGTCAAGTGGTTTAAATCTACAGATTAAAGAAGCTGAGCAAAATCTATACGGGCAAATGCAAACAAATAGTTGCCAAGGCACATCACAGACAACTTCTGAAAACAAATGACAAAAAAAATCTTCAAAGCAGCCAGAGAAAAATGACACCTCATACGTACAGAAAAACAATTTGAATGACGGGAGGTTTTTCATCAGAAACCAGACACCAGAAAAAAACCATCACAATGTGTTTCTAATGCTGAAAGAAAATAACTGTCAACCCAGAATCCTATAACCAGCAAAAATATCCTTTAGGAATGAAGGTGAAATCAAGACATTCTCAGTTAAGAAAAATGAAGAATATTTGTCACTAGCAGACCTGCCCTAAAGAAATGGCCAAAGGAAGCCCTCTAAATAGGAAAAAAAGCCATAAAAGAAGACTGTTAAATTATCAGGAAGGAGGAAGGAGCACAGTAAGTAAAAAATACGGGCAAATACACTAGGCTTTTTTTCTCCTCTGGAGTTTTCTACATTATTGTGGACAGTTAAAGCAAAAATTACAACACTGATGTGGTTCTCACTGTATGTACAGGAAATATTTAAAACAATTGTAATGTAAACG
>NW_026652287.1:56722280-56830192 GCF_009828535.3 Hylobates moloch | reverse complement strand
AAAAAAAAAAAAAACTCCTGTTTCTGGAAGGAAACATTTGCAAAGCCTGTATCTAATAACGACTTAACATCCAGAATATATAAAAACAACTCCTACAGTTTAACAACAGCAGCAACAAACAGCTACAGAATACACATTTTTCTCATCAGCACATGGAAAATTCTCCAAGATAGGCCACATGTTAGGCCGCAATACAAGTTTCAACAAATTTTAAAACATCAAAATCATATCAAGTATATTCTCAGACCACAATGGAATACAAAAGACATTAATAACAAAAGGTATTTTGGAAAGTGTACAAATGCATGGAAATTAAACAACATGCTCTTGGACAATCATTGGGTCAATGAAGAAATTAAGGAAATCAAAAATATTTGGAAACAAATGAAAATAGAAAGTCAACATACCAAAACCTATAGGATACAGTAAAAGTAGCACTAGGAAGGAATTTTATAGCAATTAACACATACATCAAAACAGTAGAAAGTTTTCAAATAATCCAGTGATGCACCTCAGGGTACAAAAAAAGTTTCCCAGCAAAGAAAAGCCCAGGACCTGAGAGCTTCACTTCTGAAATCTACCAAACTAATAGAGGAGTTTTTATGTTTTTTTAGGTATATGATCATATCATTAAGGGACTGAGATAATTTGACTTCCTCTTTTCTAATTTGTATTTTATTCATTTTTTTGCACCTTGACTGCTCTGGCTATGACTTCCAGTACCACGTTGAATAGGAGTGGTAAGAGTGGACATCCTGTCTTCCTTCAGTTCTAGTAGGGAATGTTTTCAGCCTGTCTCCATTCAGTATAAAGTTGGCTGTGGATTTTTCACAGACGGTTCTCATTATTTCGAGATATGTTCCTTTGATGTATAATTTGTTGAGGATTTATTATTTAGAAGGGATTTTGAATTTTATTGAATGCCTTTTCTCCATCTATTGAGATTTTCATATGGTGTTTGTTTTTAGTCCTGTTTATATAAAGAATCACACTTATTGATTTGCAGGTGTTGAACCATCCTTGTATCTCTGGAATAAAATTCACTTGATCATTATGAATTATCTTTTTGATGTGCTGTTGGATTTGTTTGCTAGTATTTTTGTTGAGGATTTTTGCATTTATGTTCATCAGGGATATTAACCTGTCATGTTTATTGTTGTTGTTGTGTTCTTGCCTAATTTTGGTATCAGAGTGTTATTGGGTTCATAGAAGTAGTTAGGGAGGGATCTTTCCTTTTCAATACTTTGGAATAGTTCCAATAAGATTAGTAACAGCTCTCCTTTATATATCTGGTAAAATTTGCTTTGAATATGTCTGGTTTGGGCCTTTTTGTTATTGTTGTTGGAAGTAATGATTCAGCTTTATTACTCATTAATTGTCAGATCAGGATTTTATTTCTTCTTGGTTGTATCTTGGGAGGTTGTATATTTCCCAGAATCTGTCCATTTCCTGTAGGTTTTCTAGTTTATGTGCATGGAGGTGTTCATACTAGTCTCTGATGCTCTTTTGTATATTATCAGTTGGAATGTTCATTGTATAATTATTTTATTGATCTCAATCTCATTTAGTTCTGCTTGATATTTCTTTTCTCTTGCTAGATTTTGGTTTGGATTGTTCTTGTTTTTCTAGTTCCTTGAAGGTCCACATTAGGTTGTTAATTTTCATCTTTCTATTTTTTTTTGATGTAGGTGTTTAACATTATAAACATTCTAGTTAGCACTGCTTTTGCTGTCCCCTAGGTTTTGGTGTATTGTATCTATTTTCGTTTGTTTTGAAAAAGATTACAATTTCTGCCGTAAGTTTGTTGTTTACCCAAAGGTTATTCAGGAGCAAGTTGTTTAGCTTGTGTGTAGTATTGAGCATTTCTCTTGGTATTGATTCCTAATTTTATTTGTCTGTGGTCTGAGAAGATGCTTGATATGATTTTTAGGTTTTTAAAATTTATTGAGACTTGCTTTGAGGTCAGGCACGTGGTCAGTTTTGGAACATTCATGCAGAAGTGAGAAGAATGGATATTCTGCGATCATTGGATATAATGTTCTGTAAGTGACTATTAGGTTCATTTAGTCTATAGTCCAATTTAAGTCCAGAGCTTCTTTGTTGATTTTCTGCCTCAGTAATCTGTCTTGTCATGTCAGTGGGGTGTTGAAGTCCCCCACTATTATTATATTTCTATCAATTTGTTTTCTTAGGTGTAGTAGTATTTGTTTTATGAATCCAGGTGCTCCAGTGTTGGATGTATGTGTGTATTAGTCCTTTTTCATGCAGCTGATAAAGACATACCCAAGACTGGGTAATTTATGAAGAAAAAGAGTTCTAATGGACTCACAGTTTCACATTGCTGGAGAGCCTCACAATCATGGTGGAAGGCAAAAGGCTTGTCTTATATGGCAGGAGCCAAGAGAGAAAATGAGAACCAAGCGAAAGGGGTTTTCCCTTATAAAACCATCAGAACTTGTGAGACTTATCCACTACCACGAGAACAGAATGGGGGAACCACCCCCATGATTCAGTTTTCTCCGAATGGGTCCCTCCCACAACATGTGGGAGTTATGGGAGCTACACAATTCCAGATGAGATTTGGGTGGGCACACAGCCAAGTCATATCAACATGTGTTTTGGATAGTTATATCTTTTTGTTGCATTAAGCTCTTTATTATTATATAATGCTCTTATTTGTCTTTTTTATAACTGTTGTTTGTTTAAGGTCCTTTTATTTGATATGAGGATGGCTACTCTTGCTTTCTTTTGTTTTCCTTTTGCATGATATATCTTTGTCCACCCATTTACTTTGAGTCTGTAGCTGTCTTTAGCCAGGAGGTGTTGTCTCTTGTAGGCTGCAGGTGGTTGGATCTTGTTTTTTTTAATCCAGTTTCCCACTCTGTATCTTTTAAGTTGAGCACTTGGGCCATTTACAATCAAGGTTAATATTAATATATGAAGTTTTGTTTCTGTCATAGTGTTGTTGCCTAGTTGCCCCTGGGGTTTAAATTGTGTAATTGCTTTAGAGAATCTGAGATTTTTACTTATATGGCCTTTTATGATAGCAAGTATCCTTTTATTTTCATGTCTAGAACTTTTTGAGTATTTCTTAAAAGGCCATTTTAATTTTTACAAATTTCCTCAGTGTTTGTTTGGGAAATACTTAATTTCTTCATCTGTGAAGGTTAGCTTGGCAGGATATAAGATTCTTGGCTGGCATTTTCTTTTTTTTTTTTAGTTGGAGTCTCATTCTGTTGCCCAGGCTGGAGTGCAGTGGCACGACCTCAGCTCACTGCAAGCTCCTCCTCCCAGGTTCACGCCATTCTCCTGCCTCAGCTTCCCAAGTAGCTGGGACTACAGGTGCCTGCCACCACATCTGGCTAATTTTTTGTATTTTTAGTAGAGACGGGTTTTCACTGTTTTAGCCAGGATGGTCTCGATCTCCTGACCTCGTGATCCACCCTCTTCAGCCTCCAAAAGTGCTGGGATTACAGGCGTGTGCCACCATGCCTGGCTCATTTTTTTTTAAGGAGGCTAAAAGGCCCCCAATTTTTTTTGGCTTGTAAAGTTTCTGCTGAATAGTCTGCTTTTAGTCTGGCATTTCCTTTATAGCTGATTAGACCTTTCTCTTTTACTACTCTTAGAATTTTTTCCTTCACATTGCCTTTGGATAGTCTTATGACTTTATGTCTTAGTGTATTTCTTCTTGCAATGTGTTTTCCAGAAGTTTTCTGATCTTCTTTTACCTGGATGGCTTAATCTCTCACAAAACCAGAGAAGTTTTCTTGAATTATTTCTTCAAATATATTTTTTATACTTTTAACTTTTTTTTCTTCTTCCTCTGTAATACCTACAACTCGTAGGTTTGGCTGGTTTACATAACATATTTCTTGAAGGCTTTGTTGATTTGTTTAAATTCTTTCCTTTCTTTCATCTGTGTGGGTTAATTTGAAAGACCTATCATACAGCTCAGAAATTATTTCTTCTACTTGTTCTAGCCTGTTGTTAAAGCTTTCAACTGTATATTGTAACTGCTACAATGAATTTTTTATTTCCATGAGTTCTGTTTGGTTTTTTCCTTAATGAAGCCTATCTCTTCTTTTATGTCTTGACTTGCTAATCTGATTTCTTTTATGTTGGTTTTCAGCTTTCTCTTGGATTTCACTGAGCTTCTTTAAAATCAATAATCTGAGGCCAGGCACAGTGGCTAATGCCTGTAACCGCAGCACTTTGGGAGGCTGAGGCAGGTGGATCACTTGAGGTCAGGAGTTCAAGACCAGCCTGGCCAACATGGTGAAACCTTGTCTCTACTAAAAATACAAAAATTAGCCAGGTGTGGTGGTGTGCGCATGTAGTCCCAGCTATTTAGGAGGCTGAGGCAAGAGAATCTCTTTAACCTGGGAGGTGGAGGTTGCAGTGAGCTAAGATTGTGCCACTGCACTCCAGCCTGGGCAACAGAGTGAGACTCCATCTCAAAAAAGTACAAAATAAAATAAATAATTTGAATTGCTTACCTGGTATTTAGATTTTATCTTGGTTAGGATCTGTTGCTGGAGAGTTAGTGTTTCACTCTGTGGGTGTTGTAATACTTTTTTATTTCATACTTTTAGAATTGTTTCTCTGGTTTTTTCTCATATGGATAAACTATCTTTCCTTTCTTGAGTTTGCTTTTGTTTGGATGGCATCTTTTTTCTACCCCTGAGGAAGATATCCATAATATATGTTGTTATGTAGGGTCCTATGGCTTTGGTTCCAGGTGTCTTCAGTACCAAATAGTCTATTTTAAGTTCCTTCGTTTTAGATAGCTTTTATTTGGCAACTTTGCTAAATGCTGGTTGCAGTAACTATATACTGGTCATATGAGCAGGCTCATTGCCCCCTTCTCTGGCCAGGGTAGTAGAGGTCTTAGGAAGCTTATCTTGTTCCCTAGTACTGTGCACCTGTTTCAGATTTCTTGTTATGTTTTATCTTTCAACCTCCAGGCCAGTAGGTGGTGCTTATGGGTAACAGCTGGCTGCATCCAAACTTGACAGGAATATACTTGATCTTTGTTTGTGGTGGAGGAAGCTCTCTCTTGCCTCAAGCAAGGGGCTGATCTTTGGAATGCACTATGATTTGAGTTCCCTGCTCAGTCCCACGTAGGGGCACCAAGATGGGCAGGGCCAAACTAGGCAGACCAACGTTCAGGTCCCCTAATGGCAGTTACAAGCACCAGCTTTTGCAGTGGAGGCTGCCAAGGACTCAGAGATGTGTCTAGACATGGAATTGGAAAACTTTCCCTGCCCCAAGTTTCTGGAAGGGAGAGGGGAATGCCCTAAACTCCTAATCTAGAAGAGTGGGTGCTCCAAATGCGTGAAGGTATGTCTGAACATCAAGCCGAGAGAGTGCCATTGTACTAAGGTCTCTCTTCATCTGAAGGGAAGGGCAGCTCAGGCTCCTCATTAAGGCAAGCAGATGTGCCACATGCTCTGGGAGGGAGTGGAGAAACTGCTGTTCAAACAAGGTCTTTGCAGGGAATGGGAGGAGTGGGTCAAGCTCCTACTCTGGGAAAGCAGGTATGCCCCGTGTCGGATGATATGCCTGGGGAAGGAGCAGAGAAACTGCTGCCACTACAAAGCCTTTACATGAGACAAAGCGTGGCTGAAACTCCTTATCTGTGGGAGCAGGTATGACAAATGCCTGGAGTTATATCTGAATGTGAAGTGAAAGGAGTGATGCTGTGCTAAGTTCTTCGTGTGGTAAGAGTATAACAGTTCATACTTCTATTCCAGGGGGCAGGTGAACTGAAGTCCTGGTGATATGTCCAGCCATGGGGCAGAGAATGTGCCACTGCGCCAAGATCTCAGCATGGGAAGGGAGGGGTGGCTCAGGCTCCTATCCAGGGGAGCAAGCATGCTGCATACTTGGGAGTTTGCCCTGGAAAAACTGTTGCTGCAACAAGGTCTTTGCAGGGGGAGGGAGAGATAGCTCAGGCTACTAATCTAGGTGAGTGGGTATTTGATTGCCTGGAAATATATCTACTGGTGAGGAGTGGAGTAATTGGTTGTGCAGTAAGGTCTTTGTAGGAAAGTGGGGTGGGCAGCTCAAGAAGGAAATCAGGTGAGTGGGTTCTCTTAGTGCCTAGAGATCTCTGACTGTGGAGCAGAGACAGCCCTGCTGCGCCATGGTCTCTGCAGAAGAAGGTTGGGGTGGCTCAGGCTGCTGATCCAGCCAAGTGGATGCTCCATATGCCTGGAGATCTGCCTGGGCAAGGAGTGGAGTTGACCCTGCTCCACCGTGGTCTCTGCATAGAAAGGATGAAGTAGCTCAGACTGCTAATCCAGGCAGATGGGTACTCCTTATGCCTGGAAATCTGCCTGGGTGTGAAGCAGAGCCCCACTGTACCAAATTCTCTGCTTAGCAAGTGTGAGGCAGCTTAGGCTGCTAATGTAGGGAAGTGGGTGCTTCAAATGCCTGGAGATCTGCCTGGGCATAGAGCATAGAGGGCCCTCCTACACCATGGTCTCAGGGGAGAATGCTGGGACTCCAAGCAATGACACACAGACCAGTTCCAGGTCACAAAGCTGCTCTTGGCTGCAAGTCTCACCTCTCAGAGGAAACCAGTTTCAGCAACCCTCCTCCCACTCTACTCCTGTGGTGGGAGATTGCCCAATTCCAGTGCCTACTGCTGGGGCACTTTCCACAGTAGCTGCTCCATTTTGGCTGGGAGGCTTCTACCCCACTCCAAAGCAAGTGCTCCAGTCTCTAGTCTGAGACTAAAATGCCTGCGTGGCTGCATTGTTAGGTCACCAAACAATGACTGACTTTGCGTTAGTGTGGATTAAAAACGACATCTTCCCCGTGGTCCAAGGTTGGGAAAATGCATGCAGCTTTTTCCAGTGTGTTTCCCTCTCAGTGTCTCCCAGCCTCTCCTCATGGTAGTTCCAGGGCTTGGGAGAATCAGGGTGCCCTTTCTTGGCATGGGTTGCACAGATCCCAAGTGGAAAGGTGAGTCATAGAGGAAAACTCTTTGCCCTTTTCATGTACAGGGGCTTCACTCATGTTTATCAGCCAAACGCTATCACAAGGGCTGCTTGCCTACATTTTTCTTAATGGGATTCGGGGTATCCTTCACTATTCTGGTGAATTCACATTTTCCTTCTTGAATTAAAACTCTTCAGAGTTGATCTTTACTCACTATTTTGCTATTTCCAAGTGGCTGAGGCATGTTAAAAGCCTCCAATCTACCATCTTGAGGGAACAAAAAAAAAGTTTAGCTATTATTTTATTGAATAGATTTTAAAATCTCTTTTACTTCTGGAACTCCTAAATTTTGAATATTTATTCAGTTGATGGTGTCCCATATGTCATGTAGGCTTTCTTCAGTGTCTTCATTCTTTTAATTCCCTTCCCACCCTTTTTATTCTTTGGTCTGACTAGGTTATTTCAGAATACTCGTCTTCAAGTTCAGAAATTCTTTTTCTTTTGCTCAGTCTATTTTTGAAGCTCTTGATTATCTCATTCATTTAGTTATTTAGCTCCAGGATTTCTGCTTCGTTCTTTTTTATATCTTTTTGTTGAATGGTTTATTTGGATTGTAAATTGTTTTTCTGATTTTGTGTTCTCATATCTCACTGAGTTTCCTTGATATTATTTTAATCCCTTTTCAGGCATTTTATAGATTTCTTTTTCTATGGGGTCTGTTACTGGAGAGTTGTGCTCTTTGGATGTGTTATGTTTACTTGTTTTTTCATGTTTCTTTGGTTCCTACGTTGATATCTGCACATCTGGTGGAGTACAGTCATGTCTTCCAAATATATGGAGTCACTTTTGTGGAGAAATACCTTTTCCTTTAGACGTTTCCTATGGTGTCTGTTGGGTAGGGTGCTTTGGCTTTTGTTCTAGATAGGCATCATAGTGTAGTCCCTGTCCGATTTCTTTGACTGTAATTAATGCCAGCAGTGTCTGAGATTTCCTCAGAATCTTAAATTGCAGGTGTTTTTAAAGGCAGTGGTGCAGCATTGCTTGTGATTGAGGGGGGTTGTAGGACAAAGTGGTTCTCAGGCCCTGGGGGGATGCGCCTGGCACAGTGGTTCCACTGGTTTTGGGGGTGGGGCTGCTGGCAGTGCTGAACAGGTCATTCCTTAGTTTCTGGGGGATGTGCATGGCATGTGGTGGCTCTGGCCCTGGAGTGGGTGGGGTTACTTGCATTGGTGGGCACCAGGTGGGCCGCTCCTTGTGGACACATGGCATGCACAGCTCCACCTCTGGAGGAAGTATGGCCTTCTGTGATGGCAATCACTGGACTGGCTGCACTTTAGTTCCCGGAGGATGTGCACACATGTGCAGCACCTCTGCCACTGGAGGGGTTGTTGGTGGCGGCAGATGCGAGGTGGTCAGCTCTAGGTCTCTGCTCAGCATGTACACTGGCTCCCCTAGTTCTGGGGCATCCTTCCCTCTGTGCTATGCCTGCTCCCTGGAGTGTAGAGCACTGCATGGGCTCGGGGGCAGGCATGATGACTGCACCATCAGGTCTAGCTGGGATCACAGCACTCAGCCTTTTTTGTGGGCACAGTGGAATGATGGCAGGGACCCAGGGACATGGAGATGTATATATAGGGGCTAATTGCCTCCAGGGCAGAATATGCTCCCGCAGTGGCTCTGTCCCACTGTGGAGCACATGTGTCCCTTCTCTGGAGCAATGTGACCTTGTGGACTCCAGGTAGTTTCCTCCACTGGGCCCAGGGCCTATGGGGACTGTGGGGCTAGCCTGTAGCTGGGATTGCAGGCAGCCTCAGTGACTATGGAGACCATGGGGGATCCCCTGCTTACCTTTCCCTTGGCCCTGAGCAGATCCTGGCCAGGTGTTTCGCTTCCCTCCCTATGCTAGCTTTCCAAGTTTTCATGCTTCAGAGAGTTTTTGTCACTTCCAGTGTTTTCCTTTAGTTACTCTACTCAAAGTGCAGTTATTTATGTTGTTTTTGTGACGGAGATGAGTGGTAGATTCCTCTAGTTGGCCATCTTGATCTATCTGCAGATATTCTTTGTAGCAAAAATATATAAATTTAATTCAGTGTTTCTCAAAGTTAAACTTGTCTTCAACACATTAAAAGTCCTGAAAAAGTACCACAGAAATGTGCCTTGTGACACTCACAGAGGAGGATGTAGGCAGCTTTTCCTGAAAATTCTGGCCGCTAGCTCTTTTTCAGAGTTCCTCTCAACATTTTCCAACACATCGATATTACTAACAGCAGCAGAAGGCATATCATTAGCCAGCATTTATCGAACACTTACTGTACACCTGGCACTGTGCTAAATAGTTTTCTTTCTTCCTAAGGCTTTGAGATATTGAGAGGATTTTTGTCCTTTTTTTTTTCTTTGGAAGACAGTCTTCTCGCTGTCACCTGGGCTGGAGTGCAGTGTTATGATCTCGGCTCACTGTAATTTCTGCCTCCTGAGTTCATGCAATCCTCCCACCTCCGCCTCCCGAGTACCTAGGATTACAGGTGTGCACCACTACACCCGGCTGATTTTTTTGTATTCTTAGTAGAGATGGGGTTTCACTCTGTTGGCCCGGTCTTGTACTCCTGACCTCAAGTGATCCACCCACCTCGGCCTTTGTTTCCTTATAAACCAGAGATGACAGTAGCACCTAGCTGCAGGATTGTTAAGTAACCTTTGCAAGACTGCACAGCTGATAGATAGTTAGTGCCAAGATCTGAACCCAGAAAACAGTGCCTGGCATTTGGGCCATGTTTCCTGTTCTGCCTCACTTCCCCGGCTCTTATACTCTTAACACCACATTACCTGATGTCTCCTGGGAGTCTGTTCCTTGCAGATTGAAGAATCAGCTGACTTTCTGCAGGTGGTTGCAATGATCTGGGCACTGCTATACCCCAGGGCCTTTCAGACCAGTGGCCAAGGCATAGGTCTTCACTGAGTTGCCCTCAGTGTCCTGATGGAGGTGCTGGGGTGTGCAAGAGGAGAAATGTGGCTCTGAACTGAAATAAGGAGTTTTTCCCCTCTTCTGGCTTACAGAAGACATCCAGTATGGTGGGAAGTTTGCTGGTCCAGTTACAGAGTTGTCTGGAGCAGCTCTTGTTGCCAGCCAGCTCCAAAGGTCGAGCCCCTCAAAATGGCTGAGTGGGATAAGCCAGCAAGAAAATAGCAACACCTTTGAAGTGCGCTGAAGTTGCTCTAATTGAGCTCTTTCTATTGATTAGAATCTATTTGCATTCATTTTCCAGCAGAAGGGTTTCTCCTGTTGTTCAGATGGCACAGAGCATTGCAGCAGGGCCACATGTGCCACTGATGATACCATTAGGGAAAAATTAGCCAGGGTGCATCAGGCAAAGGAAGACAGGATCTGAGGCTACATTGTGTGTGAGCTGTTCCCTTTCCTTTTGTCTTGGAGAGGGTGGCCTTGCTGAGGTTGGTTAGGCTTAGCTGGATAGAGAGGGTAGAAAGAAACTATTTCAGTCCTGGAGATGAAAGGCAGCTTTGTAGTGGCACAGCTGCTCCCATCAAAGAACTCAGAAAACATTGGAAACATTAACTCATTAAGCCTACCTGCCCTTGTCAAAGGTGGAAAGTCCTTCTCCCAGGTGCTTTTAGGCAGTGCAGATGCATGGTAGGGACCATCTTTTATTGCAGTGGGCCATGGCATTAGGGGTGCCAGCAGGATTCCTGCCTCCCAAGATTTTTTGGAATCCTTCATTCCCATGTGGTATATTTTTTGTTTTCCAAGAGTATTTTGAGTTCGTGGTTGGTTGTTGCTCGTTCACTTGGCAATCACTAATGAGTTGCTTGTGCGTTGCACTGAACTTTGAGCATGGCCCCACCTAACACATCCCCTAAGCATTTGCTCTACACTTGACCTTCCCTTGTCTCTACATGGATTTGAGAAGATGGGAAGGAGAAGACAGTCTGGGTTCTGCTGAGAATGCTTTCTTGAATAAGTAGTGACAGGTAAGCTCACACATAATACCCTGGCCCCAAAATCAGTATAGCTGTCTCTGTATGAGTGGTTAAGGTCACGTGGTAAAGCACCCTGCCTTTACTAAGAGGAAATATCTTTCCTCTCTCATTGGATACGGTGTTGGGAAGATGGTCACTGAAGGTTTTGTTTTCTCTTCTGGCCAAGAGGTAGATAGGTGATGCAAACTTAGGCTACCAAACATACCCTGGCATCTTTTTTCTTGGGGTTTTTCAAACATTTTTATCTCTTATTATTATAATCTTAAAGATAGGGCTATGGCTATATTCTAAATCATATCAAGGTTGTTAAATTGGATAAAATTTTGGGTGATGGGCATAATTCACAGTGTCTGACTTCTTGGACCAAATGAAATATTAGATTAATGTATAGAAGGATATCCGTAATAATAAAATTAAATTGCAACAATGTGAAATGAAGATGTAAAATAAATGAGTGTTTTCATAGCATGCGAAGTTATGTAATGTTGTTTTCTTAGACAAAAATCATAGCACTTCCAGCCCTGTAACACAAAACCATTCTGCAGCCTATGGCAGTGTCCCAAGGGCCCAGGCCAGGAAGCACGCACTGCCCTTGACCTGCTTCTCAGCAGTGGAACCTGGGAACCAGATTTGTTAGCCCTGGTCTTGCCAAGTCATCTGGGTCTGACCATTTAATTTTCTTGTGTAAAATGGGACAATCATTGGCCACTTTCCTGTGATCTAAGGAAGCACTTCTAGTGACATGTCTGTGGATCACTGCAGCCACTCAGCCAAACTCCCTGAAAGCTTGTTCCTGAGCAGAGTGACTGAAGAATAAAAATGGTGGGGGTTTGGTTCTCCTAAAGGCAGTGGTTATTAGCGATTTCTGATTTGAGGTCTCCACCGCTACTCTGGTCCTGTCCTTTCAGACCGCTTTGCCTTCGTTAACAAGCAGAAAGGAGTTTACTGGAAAGATACTCAGTAGGAGATTCCCAGACTCAGTCTCTGTTTCGGCTGCTGGCATCGTTCATTGCTTTTTTCCCCCTCTGCTCTATACCCTCTTTCTTGCTGATTACATCTGTATGTACAACTTCAAATATAATTCTTATGCAGAAAATTCTCAGAGCAATGTCTCCAGCACTGACATTTCATCTAGCTCCAAACCCCTACTTTTGATGGAGATGCTTGTGGGTCAGATAGCCACACAAAGGGCAAACTAGATGTCTAAACATGACACAGGAAGAACAGCTCTGTAGGGATGTGCTGTTATTAAACAAGAGTCAATTCTCCCTCCCCGGACAGCCTCCCCTCAATCTCCACCTGCAGCTTTCTGGGTTGCTGAATCCCACGCATTCTTCCCTGAGCAATTTCCTGCAGGCCTCTCTCCCAGGCCCCCTGCTGCACTTCATTCAAGTCTCCCTTATTTCTTGCCTGCTGCAAGAAATATGTGTGAGTGTGTATTTGTGTGTGCGTGCGTGTACATGTGTGTGCATGCATCTGCGTGCATATGTGTGTGAAGTAACCTGGACAGGAGCAGCAGGGCTAATGAACTCTTTTTAGGCAGGGCCTGTGTTCTTTAAGCACCTGTGGGCTGTTTTGGTTTTCATGCTGTCTTCTCCAACCGTCTGCTATGGGGCTGACCGTGTTCTCCCATTATGCCTTTCATCCGGCTCTGAAGTCTTTGGTTGTGGTATAAGGAGCCTATTCTCTGTGCTGAAGCTCCCTAAAGCCTCCCATGGTAGCCGTTGTGGCTGGAGTGTTGAGGACTTGGTGGGCTCTAGTAGGGGTGCTTTGGGAAAGATAAGTTTGGGGAAACTCACTGTTCTCCCAGTGTGCCCCTCATGTTCTTGCCGGGACTTCTGATGCTAGTTGGAAGTTCACCTTCTCTAAGAAGGTTTCTCTCTTTCTTATTAAAGTAACCTCTCTAAGCCTCCATCTCCTTTTCTGTAAAAAGGACATGAAACCTCTCTCAGAGCTTTTACGAGGACTACTACAAGGAAGATGGCACATGTGCATGGACTTCATTTCTACCAAATCCAGTACAGATGGGCAGTGTGGACCCATCCTGTCCTGTCCTTCTAGCTTAGAGGGAGATTTGTGTTTGCTCCTTAGTGCCGTGGAAGCCTGGGGGACTGGCTGGGGAGGGAGTCTGGATTGCCTCCATGCCCTCTGCACGGGAACCTTTGGAGTAGAGAGAAATGCAGGAGAGGCAGGGCAGCAGACTGAGGGGTAGGCATGTAGGGGAAGGACACGAAGGTTTCCAGTGGGGTAAGAGCCAGCTTCTACAGTGGCTGTTGGGGCCAAGGCATCATTCCTCTTTGCCAGGTTTTTGGGCCACTGAAGGGAAGTCATTCACTTCCCGCTCCAGCAGGCCTGGTTTCAGAGCTGCCCTGGTTCCCCTGTCTTTGTTGGAATCCAGAATAATGTGGGGTAAGGGAATGCAGGTTATGAGCATCTGCTAATGGTTTTCTAAGCACCCTTTCTAGGAATAGGACCTATAATCCTATTTTGCAGTTGACTAGAGGGGAAAATTGTGGGTTGTAATCGATGTGATTTCCAAACAACAGCATAGTCTTAAGAGGGGTGTCTCCCCCAGAGTTTTATGAGGAAACTCATGAAATAAAGATGAAAAGGGAATTCAAGTCCCAAGGTCCTAAGATAATGACCTGTCCTCTGTTTAGGTGACTTGCCAGGAGTAGAAAGGCCTGGAGTCAGTATCAAACTCAAGGTCAAATGCTCAGTTGTAGCATACTGGTGGCCCATAGATGTTCTTGGTTTGGACTGCATAGTGTTTAAAAAATCTAATTAGTGGCTAGGAGAACAAAAACAAGCGTTTACATAAAAATCAGAATTTCCATTGTCTGCTTAAAGCCTGGAGGATGTGGCTTCTGGACCCTGAGTCGGGCATGTCAGGAGCTGACAGGCAGCGGGACCCTTAGGTCTGGCACAGGCTAACCACCCGCACCCCTCGCCTCATGTCCCTTCGATGAGTGAGGTCCCCAGGTTTGAGCCACACTGGCCTCTGCAGGAGGTGGGATTGAGACTCCCCACTTCACAGACTCCCTGCCCACCTGAGGCTTGTCTTGCCGGGAAGATTTTATGTATGACCAGTTCAGGATCCTGGAGGAAATGACTTGTTTACTCCCAAAGTTAAGAGTCACAGAAAGCAAAAGTGACACCAAAATGAAAACAGTATACAAGAAACTCTATTGTGTCATTGTACTTGGGTTTAGTCTTTTGTTCCCAAGGTGAGAGTCAAGGAGAACAATTTTTGTCGTTGTCGTTTTTGTTAAGAGTTCTGAAGAGCATAGCAGCTTTCTAGTCTTTGGGAATAGCAAGCTGGTGGAGTGTTCTTTCATTAACCTGTGGTTATTGACTGACTGGGTGGTTTCTCCCCTCTAATGACACTCTGGGGGCTTTGGCCAGTTAATGTCAGTAGCAGGTACTATTGGTGCCTGATAGGTACTGAGTGAGCCTATTGCTTATTGCACCCAAAACAGACAGATTCTTAATAATTGGACCAACAGTGGCCCACCAATGCCTGTGGTGTGGCTGGACATTACTAATGTTGGTATTTCCTGAGCAGGTTTGGATTTAAGTTGTTTATTTTAGAGAACTAAATGGATTTAGAACTCAGAACAACCAAAGCAGTTCAGTGAAAGCATCTAGCATGCCCAATTAACAGTCTTCAGAATTGAATTATAGATAATAAAGTAAATTTATTTTCTACATGGAAATAGCTTTATTGCTTTTTCAATTTTTTCCTGATTAAAAAAGTAGTCTATGCTTATTGTTAAAAGAGAAACTCAGACAACATGCAAAGGAAAATTTTTGAATCATTTATAATATCACCACGTAAAGATAATCACTGTTAACTTTTTAATGTATATGTCTCCAGACTTATTTCTTGGCACATATTACATATGTATATGTCTATATTTCTCAGAATGGCAGCTTTCCAGATACATTGTTTGTAATCTTCTTTCTATTTATTGACAAAGTGCAATATCTGTGATACATGAACTACAGAACTTCCTCTTAAAACTTAAAATTTAATGGTTCTTCCTAGATATTCATCCATCTAAGACTTATTGAACACCTACTATGTGCCAGGCACTGCTCTGGGAACTGCAGCCACGTGAACAAAGCCATGTAAATAAAGCTGGGACAGAACACAGTTTAACTTTGCCTTCTATTGACAGGTGGTAAGTGCTCACGTGTGTAGTATCATTTTGACTGGCCAACAGTTACATTTTTAATAGCACTTAGGAATTTAATGTGCTTCTAAGTGAAGGGACATTTTTTGTGTGGTTCTACCTAATTATTTTTATCGGTCGTTTAGTATTCCAATATATAGATGAACCCTGATTTATTTATCTACTCTTTAATGAACATTAGGCAAATTTTCACTATTATAAAACATTTTAACAGCACACATGCTAAAACAAACACTTTTACCCATGCATGACTGTACACTTAGCCGATTATTTTCTTAAACCCTGTGTGGGAAGAGGTATCCTGCTATACTGGTAGGAGTGTGATTTTTTAAATGAGGTGAAATTCACATAACATACAATTACCATTTCAAAATGTACAATTCAGTGTCGTTTAGGATGTTCACTAAATGTTGTACAAGCACCAATTGTCTCTAGTTTCAAAACTTTTTTCTTAATTCCAGAAAAACATCCTGTACCCATTAAGTAACCACTCCTTATTTCTGCCTTCTCCACCTCCTGGTAACCACTAATCTGCTTTCTGTCTCTGGATTTGCTTGTTCTTGATAGAGCATCTAAATGGAATAATGCAGTGTGTACCCTTCTGTCGCTGGATTCTTTCACTTACCGTAATGTTTTTGAGGTTCTTCCAGGTGGTAGCAACCCACATTGATACCAAAGGAAAGTATCTGTTAGTGCTTTATGTCTTTTTGGGCCTGAGTAATATTCTTTTGTGTGTGTGTGTGTGTGTGTGTGTGTGTATATAACACATATGTATATATAATTCATATATCATAAAATTCTTTTAAAGTGTGCATATACACACACACATACATACACACACACAAAAGTATTTTAATTTTCTAAAAAGAATTTAGGCCAGGTATAGTGGCTCATGTCTGTAATACCAGCACTTTGTGAGGAGAAAGCAGGAGGATCACTTGAAGTCACAAGTTTAAGACCAGCCTGGGCAACATAGCAAGACCGTGTCTCCACGGAAAAAAAGTAAAAATAATTAGAAGGGCATGGTGGTATGCACCTGTAGTCCTAGCTACTGGGGAGGCTTAGACATGAGGGTCACTTGAACCCAGGAGTTCGAGGCTTCAGTGGGCTGTGATTGCACCACTGCAATCCAGGCAGGGTGACAGAGTGAAACCCTGTCTCTAAAAAAAAAAAAAAATTGTTTTACTTTGGCGGCGGACCCTTATAGTTAAATGCTTAATGATGGCTTTTAGGAAATGGAATAGCTCTTGTAGTGGTTAGTTCACTCTTTATTAGTTCACTATCATATGCTTCAGCATATAATAAATATAGAGTTAAATCTGAATTTAACACATGAACGCCTTCCGTATTAGTTTCCTAGGGTTGTCATGACAAAATAGCACAGACTGGGTGGCTTAAATCACAGAGGTTTATTTTCGCACAGTCGTGGAGGCTGGTAGTCTGAGACGAAGGTGTTGACAGGGTGGTTTCTCCCAAGGCCTCTCTTACTGGCTTGTAGATGTCGTCTTTTCCCTGTCCTTTACGTAGTCTTTCCCTTTTCCTGTTTGCATCCTAATCTCTTCTTATAAGGGCACCACTCGTATTGGATTGGGGCCCAACCACAGGACCTCATTTTATGTAGTTACCTCCTTATTAAAGGCCCTATCTCCAAACCCAGTCACATTCTAAGGTACTGGGAGTTATGACTTCAACATAAGAATTTTGTGGGAGAAACAGTTCAGCCCATAATACCTTCCTAATGTACATAGCTATTGGAAGCCAGATAGAATTTATTAAAAAATTGGCACTACAAAATGTTTCAAAAGTAACATTTTTACCATTTTCAGGGCCATAATACTTAACCTCAAACCATCTACTTCAAGGTGTTGCTAAATTGGGCATGATTTATTAAATAGATATCTTATTGATGATTACTGCATTGTTTATGATGATGAGATAATTTGTCAAGTAGGTTAACTGCCTCCTACCATATGTGTTCTGCCTTTATTTTCTTTTTATTAAAATGTAATTCATATATCATAAAATTCTTTTAAAGTGTGCAATTCAGTGGTTTTTAGTATATTCACAAAGGAGTGCAATCATCAGTGCTGTTTAATCCCAGAACATGTCGATCACCCCAAAAGAAACCTGTACTTCTAGCAGTCACTCTCATTCCAGTCTCCTTCCTCCAGCCCTGACAGTGACTAAGCCAACTCCTGTATCCATGGATTTGCCTGTTCTATATATTTCATATAAATGGAATCATACAATATGTTGTCTTTTATGTCAGGCTACTGTCTCAGCATTTTTTAAGGTTCCTTCATATTGTAGCATGTATCAGTGCGTTATTCCTTTTTATATGTGAATATTCCATTGTGTGCATGTACCACATTTGGTTCATTCATCTGTTGATGGATATTTGTTTTATTTCCCCTTTTGGCTATTATGAATAATGCTGCTATGAATATATATGCACAAGTTTTTCTCTGGCCATATATTCTCAGTTATCTTGGGTTTATACCCAGACATGGAATTGCTGGGATTGTATGGGAATTCTGTTTAGCTTTTGGAAGAACTGCCAGACTGTTTCCCAAAGAGATTGCACCAGTTTACATTCCCACTGATTTCTTCCCATCTTTGCCAACACCTGGCAATTGTCCATATTTCTTACTGTAGCCATCCTAGTGTGCCTACCTTTATTTTTAATTTGAATGGCAAAATCTTAAGCAGGTTGGTGTGGTGGCTCATGAATGTCATCCCAGTGCTTGACAGACTGAGGTGGGAGCATACCTTGAGGCCAGGATAAGTTGAGTCTGGGCAACATAGCAATACACTGTACAAAAATTAAAGAGCCAGGTGTGGTGGCTCATGCCAGTAATATCAATGCTTTGGGAGGCTGAGTTGGGGGAATCATTTTAGGCCATGAGTTTGAGACCACCCTGAGCAACGTAGAGAGAGCCTGCCCTCTATAAAAAATTAAAACATTAGCCTAGTATGGTGGGATGTGCCTATAGTCCCAGCTACTCAGGAGGCTGAAGCAGGAGGACTCCTTGAGCCCAGGAGTTCCAGGCTGCAGTGAGCTATGATTACACCACTGCACTCCAGCCTGGGTGACAGAGCAAGACCCTGTCTCAAAATTAAATAAATAAAAACTTTTAAAAAAAGTTGTTGACAGGTACTGTGGAGGTGAGCACGTGACTTCCGATTTGGAAGGCTGGCTGCTCTGTCTTCTGTTTCTCTGGAGGACCTATGCTATCCTTGTTTCCTCTTTTCCCACTTTTCCTTTGTGAGTTTTTGGTTTTCAGCAAACAGTTCAGCTCCTGCCCTTAGAGGCTGGTAAGAGTCATTTTCAGGGACCCCAATTGTCATTTGGGTCCGACAAGTTAACACTTCCTTCTTCTACATCTTTCTGGCGCTGTCACTCTGCCTTGTGCAGCCTTAAGTGAGGCATTAAATGAGGGTGTTTTGATTCTTTGTTGCGTTTTTCTCTGAGTCAATAAGGAATACATCCTTTTCTACTTCCTCACCCCTCTCCCAATTACATGGTTTACCATTGATTTTTTTCCCTCCTCTTTCTAGGCATAGATAGTACTTGCAACTCTCCTTTTAACGACAAATCAATTCCAGCATCTTAATGCTATAGAGCTGGGAACACAGTTGAATTTAAAGCTTTTTTCACTCCCTCCACTCCCCCAGTCTCTCTGTTTACAAAGCTGAGTCATCCATGATTGATGGAAGACATTAGGGAGAGAAGTTAGCACCATTTTGATTTATTTTGTTTACTTTGAAAATAGTTTTCTCACTTGTCAAATGGATTAATTATGAGGAACAAATTGTGCGACTGGGTGCAGAGGAAGGTGAAGGAAAGCCAGAGTTCAGAGTCTTCTGGGTGAAGAGCCCCTGCCCTCGCCGTCCGTTCATCGTGCCTGGTGCCCTGTGCTACACTGTGAGCTGCTGGTCACGGGGCCCTGCCTTGTGGAGAGTGCTTCCTGTCAGGAGGTGGTGGGGCTGGGAAGGAAAACTGCATACGTTTACGGTAGTGCTTCAGTTGTAGTGGCCTCACCTCAGGTCCAGCATGTGCTGTTTTCTCATAGCTCAGTGTGCTGTTTCTTTCTAGCATTTAAACCTCACATGCTATCATACGATGTTTGTTTTGTCTTGTTAATGATGTCTTCCCCTTTAGATGGCAAGCTCCAAGAAGGCATGGACTGTTTGTTTCTTTCTTTCTTGGTCATGGCAGAATCCCCAGTGTCTAGCTCTGTGCCTATGACTAGTAGATGCACAATAAATATTTGCTGAGTGAATGAAGAAAGGAATAAATGTCCCAAAGGTAAAATAAAGCGCTCAACTGGGCCTCTAATGTAACGGGAGAGGAGGGGTGGTATGCGAGGTGGTGTCTAAAGAAGAGCAGGAGTAGCAGGAATTACCTGGGTGAAGGTTGTTGGGAAGGGAATTATAGGAAGAATGGAAACACAGAGAATAATGAAGTCACAAGATGATGTTTTGATATTTAGGACCTAAGAAGCTGGAGCTCTAGGGAGTTCTGGGTGCTTGGTGGGCCTTTCTGTTTCTCGTTGTTGTTTTTTAATTTAAGTCATTGGGATTTTGTGCAGGGTAATAAACCAGGCTGTACCTTAACCTATGAGCTCATAAGACGAACGAGGATTCTGGAATTTGGGTGCTAGAGTCTGCAACCCAAAATCAGGGGACTGCTGGACAGCTGCAGAGGCTGGGCTCTAGATAGCCATTTGAGTGGCTAACTCTGCAGGTGAGCTTGGTGAGCCAGCCTGCAGAGGGCGGCTTCCCTTAGCTCCCAGCTAAGCCCAGGTGTCAGAGCCCCTGCTCCTGTCTAACGTAGGTCCTGTCTAACGTAATCCCTTCACTGCGATTCCAGGGCTTGCTCTTACTCAGGCAGAAATGAGGCAAGGCTCCTTTAGGGCTGATGCGGCTCTGGGGTTGAATTCTTTGTCACTGTCCTGCAGCCCTGCTTGTCTCATCTGCCCTTCCTGGTGGGCTATGAATGTAGACAGCTGGCTTTGCTCCCCAGAGGAGGAGGCCCCCAAGGCCAACGCTGGCTCCTCCTGGTGTTTGAGGGCTGCTGGTTGTCACCTCCTATTGCCATCTTCAACACTTGGCTTCACATTTGCCTGTCCTCTGTGCCTTTCTCAATTTGTCATTTATTATTTTAGTGATAATGGAGAGGCCACTGGGAGTGGAGCAGCAGGCACCAGCTTTTCTAGCTGATTAAATGCCTAAAGAACTAAAAGAGATGTGGGTGGCTGGCCTTCTGCCTCGTTGTAACTCCTGACACGTCATCTTGCCTTTGGTTCCCTCTCTGCTCTTATGGCTCTTGGTAGCCAGAATCCATCTTCTTGCATTACATGGACACTTGTTCTAATTCGGACACCTGCTTTAACATTTCTCTCAGCATAAACGTTTTCAAAACAGACAATCGAAAGTATATGATATCTTGAACTTGTGTTGGCGCATGGTGCTTGTTAACCCTTTCTGTCTCTAACAGAATAGGGTTTAAAAGCACCCATGACTAGAATGAAGGTGAGATGTGGGCAAGAAAGAGGGAGGACACTCTGCTTGAGATATGGCAAGTTTTTGGTGAGTGAAAATTTATCTTCAGTTTTGTTATCTCACATACTAGACAATAACACACATTTAAATTTGCCTAGTGGAAAATCACAGCTCTGGCCAGGATAGGGATTATAGCCAACATCTCACATGGGCACAGGAGAGAGGCCTCCCTCCAGTAGTGTATTTCCACCTTACCCTATCAGGGGAGCTGATTTGCGGGGTGCTTTCTGATTTACTCCGAGGTGGGTTCCTTGTGTCCTCTGCTGCAGCACGAGGCTGATTGTCCTGTAGCAGAAATGGGAAGCTCTGAAATTTCGCTTCTTTCCTTACGCACCTTCTGCTTTTTTGTAAAGCCGCTTCACTCATTCAAAATTTGGTCATGTTCCCCTAGTGCATCTGAATAATTGAAGTTTTACTGTAGTTGCCATAACTCATAATTTTACAGCAATTTAGAAGGAAAAACATTCTGAGGTTGTGCCTTTCTTTTTATGTGACACAGTCCAGATGACAAAGCTAAGATTGCAGTAAATTTTAATTATGGTGTAGGACAGGTGCATGGCATCTGGGAAGGTCGAGGCATGGCCAGGCAGATTGCAACAGTCAGTATGGGCAAGGGGGACATTAAGGCATTTATTTCACAACAACAGGAATAAAAATGAGACTGTTTAGGAACATTGACATGCAGGAAGAACTGAGAACTTTCTTTTTTTTTTTTTTTTTTTTGAGACGGACTCTCGCTCTGTCGCCCAGGCTGGAGTGCAGTGGCACAATCTCGGCTCACTGCAAGCTCCGCCTCCCGGGTTCACGCCATTCTCCTGCCTCAGCCTCTCCGAGTAGCTGGGACTACAGGCGCCCGACACCACGCCCGGCTAATTTTTTGTATTTTTTAGCAGAGACAGGGTTTCACCGTGGTCTCGATCTCCTGACCTCGTGATCCGCCCACCTCGGCCTCCCAAAGTGCTGGGATTACAACCGTGAGCCACCACGCCCGGCCGAACTGAGAACTTTCTAACGGGCTTTTGATGCCTGTGGATGAAAGAAAAGTCCTCATGGAAAAGAATGAAACTTCTTCTAAAAGAATCTGAGTTAAAAAAGGTTGCAGCAAAGGGCCCCCCACATACTTCAGGCAGAGGAACTCTTGTTTTACACAGACACAGCTGTGTACAGTGCCACCACTGATGGAGGGAATGCTGAAAGCAATGGAATGATGTAGTTCTTGGTGCTCATGTTGGCAGTGGGACGAGATGGCCTCAGTAACAGGGGTGGCCTAGGAAGAACAGAGGCAGCAGGAAAAATCTGGATCTGGATACAGGAATGATATGGCAATCTGGCTTCCCCCCAGGTCTGGAAGTTAGGCTGGTGTGACTTCAGAGCCGTCTGCACTGCAGAGGCAGATAGAGATGAAGAGGATGGGGCCACATAAGCTGGCCTGCTGCATTCAGGGGCCCAGGACCCCACGATGACATGGCAGATGCAAGCACAGCAGACGCGCTGGGCTGCTGAAGCTGGTGCCAGCTGGTGCATCAGCGATGCTGAAGGCCCAGACGTGCAATGTGGACAGCTGAAGGTTCGTCTTTTGGGAGTAGGCCCTGGAGATAGAAATGGAAAAACTGTAGGCTGTCCTCTCAGAGAGCTCAGAGCTGGGGAGAAGGATACACACAATACAAGATCAGAGCTTAAATAAAGATCCATTTGCTGATACTAATGGGCTGCATGGAGATTTAAGATTTAACCCGCCAGGACAGAGCCTGGTCCCTGTCTGAGTTCCCGGACTAGCTGGATGTCTGTGCTGATGCTGAGCTCAACAAGCTCAGAAGCATCCTTCTTGGACCCTACAATGCACCTATTTGGGTAACCTTGTCTTTAAGAACTGAGTCATCTCCTCTGTGGTTGCCCTTGATTTCTAAAATGGGCAGAAGCTTAATTTGGTGAGGTTTTTCATTTTCAGGTTTTATTTATTATTTTAAGGCTGAAGAGTTCAAATCTTTCATTCATCCTTGAAGACGCCACAAACAGGCTAGTGACTCCAAACCTTCAGGTGCAATGGAACCTCTTTAATGTACTGCCTGACTCACAGAATTTTGTGTATATTTTCACTTTGCAGGGAACCTGAAACTCTACTGGAAGCTATGGAGTAAATGTGGGCTGGGGAGGGAGAGCCTCAAGGGATCAGTGTGACAAGGCAGGGGAGAGGGAAGCACGCAGAAAACATGAAGGTGAGTCATGAGGTTTGTGAAGCTTCTTTTTCTGCTCAGAAGTACACTCATGACAAACATGAGAAAGGCTAGTCTTGGAAGCCGAAGCAATTTTCCTTCTTTCTCAGGCCCAACCCCAGCGTTCACATGGGCAGAGGAACAAGGAGTGGATCAGGGAGGGAGGAACCTCCATGCCACGGACAGGCAATGTAAAAGCAGGCCCAGCAGCCTTGGTGATGCCCCTCCCTCCCTCACGGCCTGTGGACAGTCATTGTCTGATGGTCAGGGGACTTTCAGTGAATGCACTGAGAGTGGGTGCTTGGACACATTGAGCAGGGAAGGGACTGACTAACCAGGAGCTGAGCAGAATGGCTGGTTCTCCCATGAGTCCTGGCAGGGTGGGCACTGCATGGTCAAGTGTGTCTGCATTCTGGGAAGGCCTGTGCTCCTTCTCAAGGACTTCACTGCAATCCACAGACTCGAGTTAATACCCAGGTAGTCCCTGACCATAAGAACAAGGCAGCAAGCTTAGACGAGATCACCCATGGGTGCCAGACAAGCCAGTTACTGCCCACTTTGGGGTAGGAGGTATACTTAGAAGACAGGGTTACTCTAGGCAACTATTTTGTTCTCTTTTAAACATTAACTTTAAAAAATTACTCAAGTCATATATGTGATGTTTGTAAAATAAGAAAATATTGCTGAGAAAATAAAAATCTTCCACAATGTCACTCCTCTGAACATTTTGAGATTTAACTGTCTGGATTTCTTCGAGCTTATGGATATATAGTTAAGAATCAATGACAATGCGATCATACTGGTCCATACCATTTCACTCAACAGCACATTCTAGATTTCTTGTAAATCACATCACCTTCTCGTGGGATCGTGCCCCATGCCCCAGTAGATGAATGCATCATTATCCCCTGTGGCTGGACAGTTAGGTTGTTGCCAGCCCTTCACCTTTGCAAATGGCACTATAATGAACCTCACTGCAGATAAATTCCATTTCCAGAGATTAAGGAAATAATTAAAGACAAGTGCAAAAAAAAAAAAAGATATATTTTTAAGTCTTTGAATACATCTCACCAGATTACCTGAAAAAGTTTTTGACAGTCCCTCCACCCTAGCAGATGTCTGTGAGTGAGAGTGTGACTGACTTCAGAGGAAGATGCCTAGGGATCTTGCCTTCTAGGACATATGTTCGTATGTTTTGTAAGAGATTGTGCCTTCCTGTCCTCTGTCTGGCGCAAATGAAAACAAAAACACAACAATAGAAATAAAACCAACTTAAAATTGGATATTTAATTAAAACAAGTTCTTTTTTTGTTGGGGATGAAGATCTGCTTTATCCAGTGTTAACATCTTTACTAGAAAAAGAGAGGTTTTAATTAGATTTTGACAGTGGTGTCAGTTTAGCCTCTCTGATCTTGAAAACGCTGTTTTTAGAGGAGGATAGGGTAGAGGTGGCCAGGCCCAGCAAGGGAGAGCAGGCCCTCCCATGTATGCCTTCAAGGGCTTCCTTAGAGAGCCTGCCCTGATTAACCAAACTGAACCAGCACTGCCCCAGTCACTCTAGATTAGACTTCTGCGTAATTGTCTCATTAGTGCTTCCCAGTCAGCAGAATTTGGCTCATGTATTGAAAAGATAAATTCAGATTAAATAGAGGCTCTAGTGCCTTCATCTAGAACCTTGCCTGATATAGAGTAATCAACCAATAAATTGTTGAAAGAATAGGGCCAGGCACGGTGGCTCACGCTTGTAATCCTAGCACTTTGGGAGGCCGAGGCGGGCGGATCACGAGGTCAGGAGATCGAGACCACGGTGAAACCCCGTCTCTACTAAAAATACAAAAAAATTAGCCGGGTGTGGTGGCGGGCGCCTGTAGTCCCAGCTACTTGGAGAGGCTGAGGCAGGAGAATGGCGTGAACCCGGGAGGCGGAGCTTGCAGTGAGCCGAGATTGTGCCACTGCACTCCAGCCTGGGCAACAGAGTGAGACTCCATCTCAAAAAAAAAAAAAAAAAAAGAATAAATGAAAACCCATTCGTTCAGATATATTTTTGGTCTTTGTTGACTTTCTTTGCTATGGTTGATGAAGGATGGAGTAGGCCCCTTTTCCAAAATAGGTGTGAAAGCAATCTGACCTAGAAATTTCCAAGATCATGGAAAATCTTCTTTCTTTTTAAAACATTTATGCCTGGTCTCTGCCCTCTGAGTGCAAAATTCTTGAGGTGTTCTTGTATCCGGTCTTTCCTCAACCTCAGCACCTCAGAAGTCCTGTGCATCTTGGACAGCAAGGTGAAGAAGTGACTCTGCAAGTTGGGCTTTGGACCTATCTGCAGGGCAGCAGCACTCAGGAGAATGACCGCACAGTGCTGTTGTGATAAGACCATCTCTGAAGAGGAAAACCTTCAAGTGCTGACAATTTTTAGCTGCAAGGGTATACTTAAAATGTTGGTGAAGTGTTTTGTGCTGTGAATGCTGTCACGCCCCAGAGTCATGAACAGAGACCTTCACAGGTGTGAGGAGAGACCTGACAAAAGGTCCTGCTTGTTTTCACCGGGTCCTCAGACACTCTGAGGAACTGGATTAATCTTGTAGGGGTCAAACTTCAAGGGCGGAGGGCTAATTGCTCTCTCTTACCTGGTGGGATCAGATGATAAAACCAAATTGGAGTGGAGATGGATGGAAGAGGTGGGAGTGGCTCAACATCATGATGGAGAGTAGCATGTTGGTCACATGGAGGCAAATAGATTTTTAATAAGGAAAAATAATTACCAGTGAGTGAAGTGTCTGACTTTCCTGAAGGTTTAAGCCACCTTGAGACCAGAATGAGAAACAACTGGCAAACATTTTAATCAAGGGAAGGAAGCTATTCTGCCCTCCAAAGAAGAAACTCTTTAATCAAAACCCTGTTGCCTTGTTTATTAAGGGAAGTAAGAAATGATTTGGCCACTGGGAGTAACTGCAGCAGCTTCAGAGAAGCCCAGCCATATGTGAAAAGACTGGTGCACCTGAGAAGCAAGGCAGAAGCCTGGGAACATTTTAGAACCAGATGCCACCCAAACTGCACGGTGCGGTGATGATAAAGACTGCAGGGGCCTGGGGCATATCAGTAGGCTGGGGGCAGTAGGGGTCTGTGCCCTAAGAGTCAAGGACCAGAGCCTGTCATGGCTGCAGACTTCCCATGAACCTGGATGCAGGACTAGCAAGTGGGCATCATAGGTGGCTGATTAAGGGCTTTGTCCAGATGGCCAGCAAGGATCCATTTCTGGGTCTTTCCCTGGCTCAAGAAACCTTTTCACTACAGAACTGCACTGGTAACTGCCCTTCTTAGGTACACAGTACGTGAATGCAAGTGTCTTGTTAAGGCAGGGGAAATTATCATAATTTATTTTCTCATTTGTTTTCTCCTTTTCAATTCTGGCATCGTAACAGGGAACACAGCTCAATCAAGGTTCGGCAGCTGAGAAAATCAGAAGGTGTGGTGTGGCCTGGAGGAGTTTCCTGCAGAGGGGTAAATGGCAGGCCGACCCCATCTGAGTCTTTCCCTTGCCCAAGAAACTCTTTCAGCAAAGCCTGCTCATTTCCTTCAGGATCTTCTCTGCCCTGATAATCTCTCCATCCTCCCCTCCTTTCTAAAATCAGTATTTTCATTCATTCAAGATGTATTTTCCTGTTTGGGAATTTTCATCCATGCGTTGTCCATCTTCCCACCATCCCACAAACATTAGAGCAGAGCCATTTTGGGGGGGGCTCTGTACCCAGAATTGGAATCACACCTTGAATAAAACATTGAATTTGTTTCTTCCCTTAAGGAGCTCAACGTTATTTGGTTGAATACATTCTCATTTAAAACCTCTGCCATTCCCAGAAAACTTACTTAAAATGTGATTAAAGAGATAATCACATAACCTTACTAAGTTATTGAATAAGCTTTTTTCCTGGTCCTGAATGCATGAGTGATGAAGGCTTCTTGAAGACGGTTCACTTGGCTGTGAACAGTGCTGCAATGCTCAGAAACAAGGCTCAGTACTCAAGGGTGGGAACTGTCCCACATGGGTTACACCTACTGTTTTTGTTCCTTGATAGCTTGGCTCCGGAAGGATGATGGTCTGCGAAAGTGACATTAGAATGTCTGCAGAAAACCCCTGGATGAGGGAAAAATTAACATGATCCAGTGCTGAACTAGTTTAGGCCTGTGCTATTGCTGGTGAATGGATGCCACTACTGAGCACAACCTTGTCTCCAGAAACATCCAGTTATGACCCCTTTCAATCTCTACCTACGAGATGAAGACTTTTGACCTGGTCTGTGTCCACTCCATGCTGATGACTTATACAAGTGGCTGTGGCTCAAGACAAGCCAAGCACGGGACAGACAGCAGGTGCATAAGCTTGTAAGAGTAGAAATGAAAAAGAATCCCTTAACTCAATTTGGAGAAGTGAACACTTGAACCCTGAGCGTCTTTGCAGTGATGCCAGCTCAAATCAGGTCAGGCACTTTCTGTGGGAGGCTAACCCTTGTTTGCCATCTTGCTTTCCACTTCCATATGGAAGTAACATGCACTGGGGTAGAGGGCGTGGAGACAAGGGACTTGCTACATTTGTTCTGACAGCAATGTGATATAATCACCCATCTCGTCTGAGACTCAGTCATATTTTATATGAAAGACAAGTTCTTTCTCTTTATAAAATGCAATTATACATAAATAGTTCATGTCATCTGCTCTTGAAATTTTAGCATCAGGACTTAATGCTGCTGGTTACCATGGTAACAGGCAAAGTTGGTGATATTGAATATTACTGTATTACGTTCCTCTCTCTCTCTCTCTCTCTCTGTGTGTGTGTGTGTGTGTGTGTGTGTGTGTGTTTTAATGGCTGCGTTGCATATAGGGGATAGTTTTTTCCAGACTACAGTGTCAGAAAAGTCAGAATGTGAGACTGTCACCAGTGTGTCAAGTGAATACATTGGAAAAGTCAAGCCCAACACAGATGCCTTTCATTTCTTGGTCATATCCTTTATTTCTTGCACCCATCCCTCCCTGCCAATTTTATTAAGGTATAATTGACAAATAAAATTATATATCTTTACAGTGTACAATGTGATGTTTTGATGTAGTATACATTGTTAAAAGATTAAATCAAGCTAACACATTTGTATTTTGCAGTGAGAATATTTAAGATCTATTAGCAGTTTTCAAGTATACATTATTCTTGTACATTTGGTGCAATAGATCTGCAGAACTTACTCATGCTGTCTACCAAACTTTGTTCACTTTGACCAACATCTCATTTTGCTCCCCCATCCCCAGTACCTGGCAAACACCATTCTTTGCTTTCATGCGTTTGAAATTTTATTTCATTTTAAAAATTTTAATTTTCGACGCTGGTGGTATATGTGCTTGTTTGTTACAAGGGTATTGCCTGCATAATGATAGAAACTGGGCTTCTAGTGTTTCCATCACCCAAATATTGAACACTGTACCCAACAGGTAATATCTTAGCCATCTCTCCCCTTCCACCCTCCTCCCTTTTAAGAGTTCCTAGTGTCTATTTGCATGATCTCTTTTTCTACCCTTTTACTTTGAGTCTAAATGTGTCTTTAGCCAGTAGGTGGGTCTTTTTTAGACAGCAGATGGTTGCATCTTATTTTTTTATAACCCAATTTGCCACTCTATCTTTTAAGTGTACAATTTAGGTCATTTACATTGAAAGTTAATATTGATATGTGAGGTCTTGTTCCTGTCATTGTGTTATTTTTTTATTAATTTTTTTGCACACAAAACAATAAATATTTTCTAAAAGTACATACAAAAAGATGCATATCAAACATATTAGGAAAGTTGCACATGGGAAGACGGGGAATAGAAATGGGGGTAGGAATTAAAGAAAATAAATGAGAGAGGGATTTTGTATGGATCAATGATAATAACTCAATCCTCTATTTGACAAAGAAAAAGAAGGAAGAGGAAGAAAAAGAAAGTGGGAAAAGGATCAGAAAGGGAGGAAAATAGAAAAAATTAGAGTATGACTCCATGGTAGACCTGTTTTGTTGTCACTGGGTTGGTTGGTTGGTTTGTCTGTTGTATTTTTCATATGTTTCGCCATGTTGGCCAGGCTGGTCTCGAACTACTAGCCTCAAGTGATCAACCCGCCTCGGCCTCCCAGAGTACCGGGACTACAGGCGTGAGCCACCACGTCCAGCCTCCACATTGCTTCTGGCCTCTGTGGTAGACCTCCCAGACGGGGCGGCCGGGCAGAGGCGCTCCCCACATCCCAGAAGGGGCGGCTGGGCAGAGGCGCTCCTCACTTCCCAGACGGGGCGGCCGGGCAGAGGCGCTCCTCATTTCCCAGATGGGGCAGCCGGGCAGAGGCGCTCCTCATTTCCCAGATGGGGCAGCCGGGCAGAGGTGCTCCTCACTTCTTCCCAGACGGGGCGGCTGGGCAGAGGCGCTCCTTACTTCCCAGACGGGGTGGCGGCCGGGCAGAGGCGCTCCTCACTTCTTCCCAGACGGGGCGGCTGGGCAGAGGCGCTCCTCACTTCTTCCCAGACGGGGCGGCCGGGCAGAGGTGCTCCTCACATCCCAGATGGGGCGGCCGGGCAGAGGCGCTCCGCACATCCCAGACGATGGGCCGCCGGGCAGAGGTGCTCCTTACTTCCCAGGCGGGGCGGCCGGGCAGAGGCGCTCCTCACATCCCAGACGATGGGCGCCGGGCAGAGGCGCTCCTCACTTCCTAGACGGGGTGGCGGCCAGGCAGAGTCACTCCTCACATCCCAGACAATGGGTGGCTGGGTAGAGGCGCTCCTCACATCCCAGATGATGGGCGGCCAGGCAGAGAAGTTCCTCACTTCCTAGACGGGGTGGCAGCTGGGCAGAGGCGCTCCTCACCTCCCAGACGGGACGGCCAGGCAGAGACGCTCCCCACCTCCCAGACGGGGCGGCGGCCGGGCAGAGGCTGTAATCCCAGCACCCTGGGAGGCCAAGCCAGGCGGCTGGGAGGCAGAGGCTGCAGCAAGCCAAGACCACGCCACCGCACTCCAGCCCGGGCAACACCGAGCACCGAGTGAGCGAGACTCAGTCTGCAGTCCCATCACCTCGGGAGGCCGAGGCGGGCAGACCACTCAAGGTCAGGAGCTGGAGACCAGCCTGGCCAACATGGCGAAACTGTGCCTCCAGCCAAAGGAGAAAAACCAGGGAGGGGTGGTGGCGCACGCAGGCAATCCCAGGCAGCCCGCAGGCCAGGGCAGGAGAATCACGGGAGCTGGACGCAGGGAGTCTGCAGCAAGTTGAGTGTATTCCAGCCTGGGCCACAGAGGGAAGAAAAGAAAGAAGAAAGCAAGAAGGAAGGAAGGAGGGAGGGAGGGAAGCGTCATTGTGTTATTAACTAGTTATTTTGGAGTTTCAATTGTGTAATTGCTTTATAGGATCTGTGAGCTTTGTACTTTGGTATCTTTTTCTGATGGTGAGTATAGTACTTTCATTTCCATATTTAGAACTCCTTTGAGCATTTATTGTAGGATCTGTCTAGTGGTGACAAATTCTCTTAGTGTTTGCTTGTCTGGGGAAGACTTTATTTCTCCTTCATTTATGAAACTTAGTATGGCAGGATGTAAAATTATTGGTTTGCATTTATTTTCTTTAAGGAGGCTAAAGATAGGCCTCCAATCTATTCTTGCTTCTAGGATTTCTGCTGAGAAGTCCAATGTTTGATCAATTTTCCTTTCTAGGTGATTTGAGTTTTTGCTGTAGCTGCCTTTAATATTTTTTTATTTTTTCAGCATTCACTTTGCATAGTCTGAAGACCGTATGCCTTGGTGATGTTTATCTTGTATAGAATCCCTCAGATGTTCTCTGAATTTTTTGTATCTGGATGTTCAACTCTCCAGCAAAATTAAAAAATTTTTCTTGAGTTATTTTCAAATATGTTTTCCAGTGGCTTACTTTTTCTCTTTCGGGAATGCTAATAAGTCATAGGTTTTATTGCTTAGGTAATTCATATTTCTCACAGGCTTTGGTTTTCAAAATTCTTTTTACTTTTGACAAATTAGTTTCAACGATCAGTCTTCAAGCTCTGAAATTCTTTCTTCTGCTGGTGTAATCCATTGTTAAAGCTTTCAACTATATTTTCAAATGTCTTAAGTGGGCTTTTCATTTCAAGAAGTCCTTTTGCATTTTTTAAAAGATATTTACCTTTCCCATCATTTTCTGGATTGTTTTTATAGTTTCCTGTGTTGGTTTTCAACTTTGTCTTCAATGTCATTTAATTTCCTTGCAATTTATACTTTGAATTCTTTGTCAGTTCTCAGTTTCCATTTTGATTAGGGTATATTTCTAGAGAGCTAATATGATCGTTTAGTCATGTCACAACATTCAGATTTTTTCATGATGCCAGAATTCTTACGCTGATTCGTTCTCATCTGGAGCAGCTGCTCACAGAAAGCCACTCTTAGTTTTGAATTTATTTTTGTTCAGATGGGATTTTTTTTCTTATTTTTTTTTCTTTCTCCATCCCTCCCTTTCCCTAGGGAGTGACTGTAGAGTATGTTGTGTTGCTAACGCTTTGCTTCTATAGCCCACGCACTTCCACTGTCCAGGCTTTATATTTGGTTGTGCAGTTCAACCTGAAGGACAGTAGAAGGCGCTAACGGGCAAGAGCCCGCTTGTAGCACAGCAGATGGATAGGTACTTGGTCTTTGTTTACTGGGAGGTGATCTCTGTTGCTTCTGGTGATGGGCTGGACAGTGAAGTGCCTGGTGCCCTGAGTTTTCTGTTCAGCAGGGAGTGGGTACAGCTGGGCAGAGCTGGACCCCCTGGCTTGCCCACAAATACTCCAATGCCAAGTATAGGCACCAAGCTTTATGGGGATGGCTTTGGGAGCCCCCAGTGACATGTGCTGAGGTCTCTAAATGGGGTGAGGGGGCTGCACTAGCTTCATGTGCTAGATAGGCAGGAATGTGATCTATTCCCAATCACACCAGTCCTGGGACTCGTGACTCTCAGTTCATATCCTCACTGTTGTCTACATCCAGGCCACAGTGGGTTGAGAGCTATGGAACACACCTGTCTTGAGACTCTCCGCAGGAGTGGTTTTGGGGCAGAACCTTTTCAGCCTAATATGAACAGCGTATGGCTCTCTTTCCTTTGATGTGGTAATGATGTTGCATTGTCGGAGCCAGGGGATACACTCTGCCTTTCAGTCCCTGTAGGTGAGTATCATTTGTGGTGGTGTCAACTAGTTGGGCTGGCCTGACCTTAGGCCCTTGGAAAAGTGGTCAGGTGCCAGCACTGTTGGATTGGTCTACATAGCAGCCCAGTTCCCAGGCCCTTAGATGGCCTACTGGACAGAGAGTATGGGTCCTTAAAACCCATTTATGCCTAGTCTTCCATTATTGGAACGCTAAGCATGTGGAACTTATTTATATCCTACTGCTCAAGATCATCGCCAAGGTCTGATTGGAAAAATTTAAAAAATTGCAATCTCAGGCATAAATGGGTTAAGGGGCTGGACTGGCGTTGGGGCACCCTAGACTTCAGGCGCTGGCTGTGATGGGGAAGGGGCTGGCTGCTCCCTGAGAGGCTGACAGAACCCTCAGGCGGGGGACAGACAGAAGGCCTAAGTGGTGGGAGCCTGAGGGCAGCACAGGCCTGTGGGCACTGGGCTCTCAGAAGAGCTGTGGTTGCAGTGGAGATGTTCAGGCAGGAGCTAGGTGGCCTTTCACTGGGGGAAGGGAGGGCCCCTCAGGGCAACTGGGGGGCACATGACCTACTCACACTTTGCTCCTGCAGAAGCAGTTCTGGATTTTGTTCTTGGGGGCATGCAGTGGTCCCAGGCCTCCTCACTCTCTCCCTGGCCTGGGGTCAGCAGAAAGTGACAAATATCAGTGGCTTGTCGGTGGCCTCTGGGAGTCCGGATCTCAGAGAAACACCTAGCCAAGCCAGTGTTTCTGCAGGGGTGGGTCAACTGTACGGGGGGCCTGCAGCAGGTAAGCCCCATTTTGCAGGAAGCAGCTGAGGCCAGGGGTAGTGTGGTTCGTGGTCTGGCAGCTCCTCTGCACGGCAGCTGTGCTGTCTCTCCTGGGGGTGTGCAAAGAGCCTGGCCTCCCTCCTTGGCATGGCAGCTGGCACCAGGCTGACTGTGGGATTCCAGGTGGGCTTGAGCGGTGCCTCTGCAAAGTTTCTGGGTGGCTCTGTGTTCAGCTGGAGGCCTAAGGAGGATTATGGGGGCTCTCCTATGGCTAGGATTGTAAAAGTCTGTGATGGAGGTGTGGGTCCCGGAGCCTCTCACCTCGTTCACTCCTTCCTTGGAGGAAGAGCCTCCTCTCACTCCACACCGTCCCAGCTCCACAGGCTGCCTGGCTCCACTATTCCCTGCTTTGCTTGGGTCCCATTGCTTCTCTGGTGAATCCGAGTGTGCTCTCTTAAGATGATCTATGTGAAGTGTGAGGATTTACTTGCCATTGTGGTTCCTGTCTGTGAGAGAGGCATGGGCTAGCTGCTTCTAGTCAGCCATTTTGAACTAAAACCTCAACAACTTTTTTGATTCCTCATTTGAGTGAAATCGAATGGTAGTTGTCTTTCTGTGCCTGGCTTATCTCATTTAACATAACCTCCTCTAGGTTCATCCATGTTCTCATAAGTGACAGAATTATCCTTTTTTAAAAGCTGAATAGTATTCCATTATACATATATATACATATATCTCTATCTCAATCTCACATGTGCTCTATCCACTCATCCACTGATGGACACTTAGGTTGATGCCATATCATGATTATTGTGAATACTGCTGCAAAGGACATGGGAGTGCACATGTTTTCTTGACATACCAATTTCATTTCCTTTTGATATATACTGTTGAAGTCAAATAAACTATAGAGATGAATCTCTGACATGAAAATGTTTTGTTTAGGAAAAATTGCAGTTGGGAAGATATACACAGACTGGGTGGTCTTTGATTGATCCAAAGAACAAAGAGAAGGTCGGAAGTTTTATAACAAGGAGAACTTTTATGTATTTGTTCTTCAAGAAAGTTCGTGGCACTTGTAAAGTTCTGGGGAGTGAGCAAGCTCTGATTGGTGAGTGGTGGTAATGGTAAAACTAGTCCTTGATTTGCAGCAGGTTATGTCGGTAGCTATTAGATAAAACTGGCTTCAGGTTACTACAGGCAGTTTCACAGCCAGGCTTGCAAAGAATTACATTCTTGGAGCGGTGTTATGCACTCTGAGTGTTTTTCCCCTCTGGCTTCTCAACTCTGTTTTCATTCAGTAGAATGACCCAATTTGTATAATCAACTTTCACAATACTTGGAAGTGAGACAACTAGATCCTATGATAGTTCTATTCCTAATTTTTTTAGGAATGTCAATACTGTTTTACAAAGTGGCTGTATTAATTTACATTTCTACCGACAATGTACAGGGGTTCCCTTTTCTCGACATTCTCACCAACACTAATTTTTTGTCTTTTTGATAATAGCCATTCTAACAAGTGTGAGGTAATGTCTCACTGTGGTTTTAATTTTCATTTTCCTGATGACTAGTGATGTTGAACATTTTTTCATATACCTGTTGGCCATTTTTATGTCTATTGGGTCCTTTGCCAATTTTTTTTGTTTGTTCTATGTTGAGACATATATCCATATGTTTACATATGTGAGACAGGGTCTTGTTCTATCAATCAGGCTGCACTGCAGTGGCACAATCATGGCTCACTGCAGTCTTGACCTCCCAGGCTCAAATGATCCTTCCACCTCAGCTTCCTGAGAAGCTAGGACCACAGTCATGCTCCACCACACCCAGCTAATATTTTTTTTTTTCTTTCTTTCTTTTCTTGTAAAGACAGTTTCTCATCATTTTGTTCAGTCTGGTGTCAGACTTCTGGGCTCAACAGATCCTGCTGCTTCGCCCTCCTAAAGTGCTGGGATTACAGGTGTGAGCCACTGCACCTGGTCCCTTTGCTTGTTTTTTAATAAAGTTATTTGGTTGTTTTTTGTTTGTCTTTTGCTATTGAGTTGAGTTCTTCATATATTTTGGAAATTAACCCTTTATCAAATATTCGGCTTGCAAATATTTTCTCCCATTCTGTAGGTTGTCTCTTCTGTTAACTGTTTCATTTGCTGTGAAGAAGCTTTTTAGCTTGATATAATCCTATTTGTCTATTTTTGCTTCTGCTGCCTGTGCTTTTGGTGTCATATCCAAAATATCATTACCCACACCAATGTCAAGAAGCTTTTCTCCTATGTTTTCTTCCAGTCATTTTGCATTTCCAGGTCTTATATTTGAGTAATTTATTTTGAGTTTATTATTGTATATGGTATAATCCAATTTTATTCTTTTCCATATTGATATACAGTTTTACCAATACCATTTATTGAAGAAGAGACTATGTTTTCCCCATTGTGTATTCTTAATACCTTTGTTGAAGGTTGGCTGTAAACATTTGGATATATTTCTGGACTGTCTATTCTGTTCCATTGTTCTATGTGTCTGTTTTTCTGCCAGTACCATGTTGTTTTAATTACTGTAGCTTTCTAATATATTTTGAGATCAGGTAGTGTGATGCCTTCAGCTTTGTTTTTTGTTTTGTTTCATTTCTAACTTCTAAACAATATGGAAGCTTCCAGCTTTTTTCTTCTCACTCATGATTGCTTCAGCTATTTGGTGTTATTTTGTGGCTTCATACCAATTGTAAGATTATTTTTACTTTTTCTGTGAAGAATGACATTGGAATTTTGATACGAATTGCATTCAAACTCTAGATTACTTTCGATTATATGGCCATTTTAACAATATTGATTCTTCCAATTCATAAATATATTTTTTTAATTTACTTATATCATCTTCAATTTTTTGTCAGTGTTTTCACCTCCTTGGTTAAATTTATTATTTTATTTTTGATGCTACTGTAAATTGAATTGTTTATTTCTGTTTTTAGGTACTTTGTTGTTAGTATATATAGTTGCTACTGATTTTTGTATGTAGATTTTGTATCTTGCAACTTCACTGAATTTGTTAGTTTTAACAGTTTTTTGGTGGCATGTTTAGGGTTTTCTGTATAAAAGATCATGTCATCAGCAAACATAGACAATTTCTTTATTCTCTCCTCTTTGGATACCATTTATTTCTTTTTCTTGCCTAATTGCTCTTAGTAGGATTTCCAGTATTAGACTGAATGAAAGTGACACAAATGGGCACCCCTGTCTTGTTCCTGATCTTAGATGAAAAGCTTTCCACTTTTCACAGTTGAGTGCCATGTTAGCTGTGGGTTTGTCATATATGTTTGTTACTTGTTGAGAGTTTTTATCATGAAATGATGTTGAATTTTGTCAGATTTTTTTTCTAGCATCTGTTGTGATAATCATGTTTTATGTCCTCTATTCTGCTAATGTGGGTTCCCATTTATTGATTTGTGTATGTTGAATGTTGAATCATCCTTTCGTTCAAAGAATAAATCCTGCTCAATCATAATGTATGATCCTTTTAATGTACTGGTAAATTCAGTTTGCTAGTATTTTGTGGAAGATTTTTATATCTATGTGCATTAGGGATATTGATTAGTAGTCTTCTTATAATGTCTGGCTTTAATCTCAGGGTAATTCTGGCCTAATAAAATGAATTTAGAAATGCTTCCTCCTATTCAATTTTTCAGATAAAAATTTGATAAAGACTGGTGTTAATTCTTCCTCAAATATTTGGTAGAGTTCACCAATAAATCCATCAGTTACTGGGCTTGTCTTTATTGGGAGATTTTTGATTACTGATTAATTTCCTTACTCATTATTGGTCTGTTTGGATTTTCTGTTTCTTCATGATTCAGTCTTGGTAGGTTGTATGTTTTTAGGAATTTATCTATTTCTCTAGGCTATCCAATTTGTTGACATATAATTGTTCATAGTATCTCTAGAAATCTTTTATATTTCTGCCATATCAGTTGTAATGTTTCCTCTTTCATTTATAATTTTATTAATTTTAAAGACTTTTTTATCTGAAAGTTTTCTCTTTTTACTTAGTCTATCTAATGGTTTCTCAATTCTGCTTATCTCTTAAAAAAAAACACATGCACCAGTCTTAATTTCCTTAATGTTTTCTATTATTTTCCTAGGCTTTATTTTCATTTATTTGTTTCTGTTTTGATTTTTAATTCCTTCCTTCTGCTGACTTGGGCCTTAGTTTGTTCTTTTTTTTTCTAATTCCTAAAGTGAAAAGTTAGGTTGCTTATTTGAGATGTTTTCTCTTTATGTAGGTGTTGGTGACTATAAACTGTCCTCTTAGAACTGTTTTAGCTGCATGCCATATAGTTTTGATATGCTATTTTTTCATTTTCATTCATCTCAAGATATTTTTTTGTTTTCCCTTTTGACATCTTATTTGACCTGTTGATTGTTTAGATGTATGTTGTTTAATTTCTACATATTTGTGAATTTTCCAACTGTTCCCCTGTTCTTGAGTTCCAGTTTTATACCATTCTGTTGGAAAAGAAAATTGATACAATTTCAGTCTTCTCTAATATGTTAAAACTTGTTGTGTAGCCTAACATATGATTTGTCCTGGATGTTTTTTCATGTGCACTTAAAAAGAATTTATATTTTGCTGCTGTTGGGTGGAGTGTTCTGTATATGTCTGTTAGGCCCATTAGCCCCAAGTCCACTGTTTCCTTATTTATTTTCTGTCTGGATTATCTATAAATTGTTGAAAGTGGGAGTACTGGCTTGGTGCAGTGACTCACGCCTGTAATCCCAGCACTTTGGGAGGCCGAGGCAGGTGGATTACTTGAGGCCAGGAGTTCGAGACCAGCCTGGCCAACATAGAGAAACCCTGTCTCTACTAAAAATACAAAAATTAGCTGGGCATTGTGGTGCATGCCTGTAATCCCAGCTCCTTGGGAGACTGAAGCATGAGAATCTTTTGAACCCGGAACACAGAGGTTGCAGTAAGCTGAGATGATACCACTGCACTCCCACCTGGGTGACAGAGCAAGACTCTCTCAAAAACAAAAAAAAAAAAAAGAAAGAAAGAAAATGGGAATCCTCTACTATTACTGTATTGTTGTCTATTTCTCCCTCTATAGCCATTAATATTTGGTTTATTTAATAGGTGCTCCAATGTGCACCCAATATGCATGTATATTTGCAATTCTTATATCCTCTCGATGAATTAACCACTTTATCATTATATAATGACCTTCTTTGTCTCTTGTGACATTTTCTTTTACTTAAAGTCTATTTTGTCTGATATGAAAATAGCCACCCTGGCTCTTTATTGTTTATCATTTTCTTTTTTTTTTTTAATTATACTTTAAGTTCTAGGGTACATGTGCACAATGTGCAGGTTTGTTACATAGGTATACTTGTGACATGTTGGTTTGCTGCACCCATTAAATCGTCATTTACATTAGGTATTTCTCCTAATGCTATCCCTCCCCTAGTCTTCTACCCTATGACAGGCCCTAGTTTGTGATGTTCCCCGCTCTGTGTCCAAGTATTCTCATTGTTCAATTCCTACCTATGAGTGAGAACATGCGGTGTTTGGTTTTCTGTCCTTGTGATAGTTTGCTCAGAATGATGGTTTCCAGATTCATCTATGTCCCTGCAAAGGACACGAACTCATCCTTTTTTATGGCTGTATAGTATTCCATGGTGTATATGTGCCATATTTTCTTAATCCAGTCTATCATTGGTGGACATTTGGGTTGGTTTCCAGTCTTTGCTATTGTGCATAGTGCCACAATAAACATATGTGTGAATGTGTCTTTATAGTAGCATGATTTATAATCCTTTGGGTATATACCCAGTAATGGGATGGCTGGGTCAAATGGTATTTCTAGTTCTAGATCTAGATTGAGGAATCGTCACACTGTCTTCCATAATGGTTGAACTATTTTACACTCCCACCAACAGTGTAAAAGTGTTCCTATTTCTCCAATTCCTCTCCAGCACCTGTTGTTTCCTCACTTTTTAATGACCACCATTCTAACTGGTGTGAGATGGTATCTCACTGTGGTTTTGATTTGCATTTCTCTGATGACCAGTGATGATGAGCATTTTTTCATGTGTCTGTTGGCTACATAAATGTCTTCTTTTGAGAAATGTCTCTTCATATCCTTTGCCCACTTTTTGATGGTTTTTTTTTTTCTTGTAAATTTGTTTAACTTCTTTGTAGATTCTGGATATTAGCCCTTTGTCAGATGGATAGATTGCAAAATTTTTCTCCCATTCTGTATGTTCCTGTTCACTCTGATGGTAGTTTCATTTGCTGTACAGAAGCTCTTTGTTTAATTAGGTCCCATTTGTCTATTTTGGCTTTTGTTGCCATTGCTTTTGGTGTTTTAGTCATGAAGTCCTTGCACCAAGCGGATCTAATAGACATCTACAGAACTATCCACCCCAAATCAACAGAATATACATTCTTCTGAGCACCACATCGCACTTATTCCAAAACTGACCACATAGTTGGAAGTAAAGCACTCCTCAGCAAATGTAAAAGAAAAGAAATCACAACAAACTGTCTCTCATACCACAGTGCAATCAAATTAGAACTCAGGATTAAGAAACTCACTCAAAACCGTACAACTACATGGAAACTGAACAACCTGCTCCTGAATGATTACTGGCTAAATAACTAAATGAAGGCAGAGATAAAGATGTTCTTTGAAACCAACAAGAACAAAGACACAACGTAGCAGAATCTCAGGGACACATTTAAAGCAGTGCCTAGAGGGAAATTTATAGCACTAAATGTCCACAAGAGAAAGCAGGAAAGATTTAAAGTCGACACCCTAACATCAATGAATCCAGGAGCTGGTTTTTTGAAAAGATCAGCAAAGTTGATAGACCGCTAGTAAGACTAATAAAGAAGAAAAGAGAGAAGAATCAAATAGACGCAGTAAAAAATGGTAAAGGGAATATCACCACTGATCCCACAGAAATACAAACTACCATCAGAGAATACTATAAACACCTCTATGCAAATAAATTAGAAAATCCAGAAGAAATGAATAAATTCCTGGACACCTACACCTTCCCAAGACTAAACCAGGAAGAAGTTGAATCTCTGAATAGACCAGTAACAGGCTCTGAAATTGAGGCAATACTCAATAGCCTACCAACCAAGAAAAGTCCAGGACCAGACAGATTCACAGCCAAATTCTACCAGACGTACAGAGAGGAGCTGGTACCATTCCTTCTGAAACTATTCCAATCAATAGAAAAAGAGGGAATCCTCCCTAACTCATTTTATGAGGCCAGCATCATCCTGATATGAAAGCCTGGCAGAGACACAACAAAAAAAGAGAATTTTAGACCAATATCCCTGATGAACATCCATGCGAAAATCCTTAGTAAAATACTGGCAAACCGAATCTAGAAGCACATCAAAAAGCTTATCCATGCAATCAAGTCAGCTTCATCCCTGGGATGCGAGACTAGTTCAACATACGCAAATCAATAAATGTAATCCATCACATAAACAGAACCAATGACGAAAACCACATGATTATCTCAGTAGATGCAGAAAAGGCCTTCAACAAAATTCAACAGCCTTCATGCTAAAAACTCTCAATAAACTAGGTATTGATGGAACGTATCTCAAAATAGTAAGAGCTATTTATGACAGACCCATAGCCAATATCATACTGAATGGGCAAAAACTGGAAGCATTCCCTTTGAAAACTGGCACAAGACAAGGATGCCCTCTCTCACCACTCCTATTCAGCATAGTGTTGGAAGTTCTGGCCAGGGCAATCAGGCAAGAGAAAGAAATAAAGGGTATTCAGTTAGGAAATGAGGAAGTCAAATTGTCTCTGTTTGCAGATGACATGATTGTATATTTAGAAAACCTCATCGTCTCAGCCCCAAATCTCCTTAAGCTGATTAGCAACTTCAGCAAAGTCTCAGGATACAAAATCAATGTGCAGAAATCACAAGCATTCCTATACACCAATAACAGACAAACAGAGAGCCAGATCATGAGTGAACTCCCATTCACAGTTGCTAAAAAGAGAATAAAATACCTAGGAATCCAACTTACAAGGGATGTGAAGGACCTCTTCAAGGAGAACTACAAACCACTGCTCAACGAAATAAAGGAGGACACAAACAAATGGAAGAACGTTTTATGCTCATGGATAGGAAGAATCAATGTTGTGAAAATGGCCATACTGCCCAAGGTAATTTATAGATTCAATGCCATCCCCATTAGGCTACCTATGACTTTCTTACAGAATTGGAAAAAACTACTTTAAAGTTCATATGGAACCAAAAAAGAGCCCTCAATGCCAAGACAATCCTAAGCAAAAAGAACAAAGCTGGAGGCACCACACTACCTGACTTCAAACTATACTATAGTAACCAAAGCAGCATGGTACTGGTACCAAAACAGAGATATAAACCAATGGAACAGAACAGAGCCCTCAGAAATAACACCACACATCTACAACCATCTGATCTTTGACAAACCTGACAAAAACAAGAAATGGGGAAAGGATTCCCTATTTAATAAATGATGCTGGGAAAACTGGCTAGCCATATGTAGAAAGCTGAAAATGGATCCCTTCCTTACACCTTATACAAAAATTAATTCAAGATGGATTAAAGACTTAAATGTCAGACCTAAAAACCATAAAAACCCTAGAAGAAAACCTAGGCAATACCATTGAGGCCATAGGCATGGGCAAGGACTTCATGACTATCATTTTCATGAAATATATTTTTCTATCCCTTTCAGTCATGGACTGAAAGCCTAAGTCAGGTCTTTGAGTCCTTAAAGCTAAACTGTCCCTTTTAAGCAGAATTTGTCTGAATCTTGTTTTTCAATTCATTCAGCCACTCTGTATTTTTAAATCAGAGAACTTAATCCATTTACATATAAGTTAATTTTTGATAGGTAAGAATTTAATTTTGCCATTTTGTTGTTTTCTTACTATTTTGTACTTCCTTTGTTCCATTCTTTCTCTCTCGCTGTCTTCCTGTGTGATATAACTTTTTGTAGGGGCAATCCCTTCTCTTTATCTTTTGTGTATCTATGTCAGATTTGTGTGTGTGTGTGGTTACCACAAGGCTTACCTAAATCATATTATATTTAAGACATTATGTTTTAAGCTGATAACAATTTAACTTTCATTTCATACAAAAGCTTTACCCTTTTAACTTCTCTTCCCCCAACATTTTATATTAATGTCACAATTTACACCTGTTATATATCACATACCCATTGACAAATTTTTGTAGCTATAGTTATTTTAATACTTTTGTGTTTACATTTTTACACTAGAGTTAAAAATGGTGTATCCACCACCGTTGCAGTATTAGAGTATTCTGAATTTGACTACATTTTTACCTTTACAGTGAGTTTTATACTTTCATCTATTTTCATGTTGTTAGTTTTGTATTTCTTCCCATTTCCCATTCTAAAAACTCTGTTTCCAGTCTCCATGTCCATGCTACAAAATTCTTTTCATCTTATTCCAGATCCCCTTCTCTTTCTGTTTTTGCTCTTTGCATGCTGTCAGCATTCTCTTTGCCTCTCTTTTGGACTCACTTTCTCTCTCACACATCTCTGCTTGATTTTTTCTTCATTATAGATAGACGTTTTCTATGTGTTGAAAAGATAGCCCCTGGCAGCCCCAAGTTAACAACTTTTCATCTTAGAAACTCTTTTTCTATTGCAGTTGCTGTTCCCAATATCTGTATATTTGTCTCAGGAAAGGATGCTGATTGGTCTTGGTTGAATCATATGTCCACTCCTGAGCCAGTCACTGCCCTGGGTAATGAGATGCTATGATTGATTATTTGTGGATTATATGCCCAACCACAGAAAGGGAATGGAGCTGGGCAGCCTCAAACAATAGCTGTTATCATCTACTACAGCCCAGAGTGAGATATTGTGGGAACTTTTCTCTCTTTCATGGTTCCATAGGAAGAGTATTTGGTTGGTCTTAGGAAACTAAAAGGGAAGTACGGATTTCTTTGGTGGTTGAAAGCCAGCTTAGGTTCTAGGTATAGATGGCTGATTGAATGTATGCATCAACTAGCATATTAGTGCAGTTCTGAGCGTAAACAGAAAGTAAGAAGATTTAAAATATAGATATGTGTAAACTCGTAAAAAGGGAGAGGAAACAAAAACATGGAAATTTGGGGAGTTGAAAAGCACATGGACAAGTGGGAACTGATTGCTTCTCCCCATTCTGGCTTAGGAGTCAGCTTTCTCTGGTCTACTGAGAAGCAACCTGATTTACACTGAAGAACCACTAAAGGCTCGGGAATTGGCACTTCCAGGTACTTCTGGAAGTGGAGGTAAAGATGAGGCTTGAAAAAGTAGAAAGTATGTCTTCTCAGAGAGGATGAAACACTAGGCACGAAAGACAGCAGGGGCGCTGTACTGAAAATGGGGTTATATGAACATTTCTATATTGAATGACCCCTGGTTTTCTTCTCACACTCAGCTTCCAGGATGCTGACTGCCAGGCCTGTACTCTATAGGCAGGGGTTTAGAGAAATTTTTAGGTCTCTCTTCTTGGTTGGTTTCCCCAGAGATACTGATATTGGAGGTTCTTTAAGGGAATGCCCCATGACTCCTCTCTGGTAAAGTCCATAGTTGATAGATCTCATCATGTGATTGAGCCTCCGATCACTGTGTTAGTGTCCTGACCTTAAATTACACAGACAGCTCAGGATCTCCAGACAGCTGAGGAAAGCCTGTTACATGAAAGAAGTCAGCACAACCAGAAGTGTCCTTAGATTGCCTTTCCTTTCTATTTTATTGTTTTGTTGTTGTTGTTGTTTTTGAGACAGAGTCTCGCTCTGTTGCCCAGGCTGGAGTGCGATGGTGCGATCTCGGCTCACTGCAACTTCTGCCTCCCTAGTTCAAGCTATTCTCAGCCTCCCGAGTAGCTGGGATCACAGGCACCCACCACCACGCCCAATTAATTTTTGTATTTTTAGTAGAGATGGGGTTTCACCATGTTGGTCAGGTTGGTCTCGAACTCCTGATCTCAGGCGATCCACCCGCTTCAGTCTCCCAAAGTGCTGGGATTTACAGGTGTGAGCCACCATGCCTGGCCTTTATTGTAGATTTTTAAATATTTGTCATCCAACACTTCTGTAGGAATTTTTGTTCATGTTCTACAATTTTTAATGTTCTATACTTTCTTGTTCTCTGAATGTTTTCTTATAGCTTTTTTGTTGTATCATAAAATTTTATTATACTAAGGACAAAGGGAAGATACTAGAAGCTTCCAGGAAGGAAAAAAAGATGTGTCATATACAAAGGATCAGGAAACAGAATGGCTTGAAACATTTCAGCAGCAATACTGGAAGCTAGAAGACAGTGTTGGTTTAATGCCTTGGAAGATTGGAAGGACAATACTTTTCAACCTAGAAATCTTCATCCAGCCAAGCTATCGAGCAAGTGTAAGGACTGAATAATAGCTTTCTTAGACATTAAAGTCTCATGTACTCTTTGTTATCAAATTATTAGGAGATATGCTCCACCAAAAGTAGGGTTTAAATCAGGGGAGCGAGAAAAACAGAGAATGGAAATGCAGGATATCTAACTGAAGAGAGTTGTGAAGGAAATTCTCAGGTAGAGAATGAAGGGAGACCCCAGGGCAACAGCTGTGCGGCAGATACCAGGGTGATTCGTCCAGACTGGAGCAAGTCGGATGGTCTGGAGAGATTCTTTCAAGAAGACCCACGTTGGAAAGCTGGCAGGAAGGAAAGTAAGGTATGGTGGAGGCAGGGGAGCTGTGAAAGAGGAATGTTATAACTATGGAAAATCAGAGATAATACCTAAAACTAAAAGCGCAGTATATTGGTCCTTTTTTATATTTCAGAGATATCAAGGTAATATCAAATGAATCAGCTAGACGTTGCAAGTGGTTGTCTCTGGGAGTTGGGGGGTGGGAGGAATAGAGAGAGAGCAGAAGGCTATTTTTGTAGCAAGTCTTGTAAATGTACTTGATTCTTAAACTATGAGTATGTATATCTTTTTGATCAAATCCAGTTTAGATATCATGCCTAGTTCCCTCTGCAGCTGCCTGTTCAGTAGTTGGCTGTGTGTTCCTTCCCAGAGAGTCAGTAGCCCCGTGGCTGGTGTATGGTACATACCGCACACAGAGCACCTCTTTGTGGTAACTGCAGCTGGCAGGCACCGCTGTCTTCTTGCCTACCGCATCTCATCTCCAAAGCCAGTTGCTTCCTTGTTGAATTAAACATAATTTCTCCTGTCTCATTTTGATATTGAACATGGCTTTGAGCATTTCCTTGAGTCTGGAGCTACATGGCTCTTGACAGGAGCTGTTATGAATGCTGATGGGAGTATGGGAGGATAAGGGATTTGGTGAGTGCAGGGGTGGGAGAAGCAGGGAGATGGAGGGCGTAGTCCCTGGCTGGGTGTTTTAGATTGTAGCTTGATGTCCAGCAGTCTGGCCCCAAAGTGGAGATGTTGTGCTGCTTGTCCTGACCAGCTTGTTGCCTACCCAAGTCTTGATTCTGGTGGCTGGTAGAAAGCCCAACTCACCTATTTGTCTGAGGCTCTTGGGTGGGCTTTTGGCACTTAGGTTTCACTGCTCTGCCAATGGTGATGGTGATGCCCTGCAGACACTCCTGGCAGAAACTTGACTCTACTTTTCTCAAGGCTTGATCCCGACATCACCCTCTCCAGGAACCTCACTGATTCCCTTGTGGAGGAGAATTCCTTCCTTTTTTTGTGCTCCCATATATTCATCTCTTGGTCATTTTAAGTTTATCTCTCTTTCAAACTTCTGTGGCCTTTATAGGTTCCTGTCATGTCTCCCAAATCACTCCAAACTCAGTGGCTTGAAACAACAGCCATGAGTCTAGCTCACAAGTCTGGGGAGCAGTTGGGCAGTTCTGCTTACCTGGGCAAAGCTTAGCTGATCTCAGATGGGCTCACTTACATGTTGTAGTCAGTTGAGGGTCATCTGGGGACTGACTGGTCTAGAAGGCCTTCACTCCCAGGTCTGGAAGTTGGCTACTTGTCACCGGGTGTCCAGAGTTCTCAACCATAAAAACTTTCATCCTCTAGGAGCTAACTTGAGTTTTTTCACATGGCAACATCAGGGTCCAAGAGACAGAAAAACCCTCAGTGTCCCTTGAGGCTTAGGTTTGGAATTGGCACAACATCACATCTGCCACATTCTGTTGGCTAAAGCCAGCTCTGATTCAAGAATTAAGGAGATAGATGCCATCTCTTGATGGGAATTGCTGCAGTGACATTACAAAATCACAAAGTCAGGGAGAGGGTGGGGGATTGGGGCAAATTTTGTAACCTACAGCAGAGTAACAAAAAATCTAATGTTTTTGAACACTTAAAACAGTGCCTGTTATACAGGGAGTGTTTTATGTGTTCCAATCCCATTGTGCCTGAGGTTTCTCGTCTTTGAAATTGGGATGGTTGTAGTACTCACTTCATGGGGTTCCTATGACAATGACATGAGATAGGGAGCATGCCCAGGGTCATGTGGCTGCTAGGTGTAGAGGCTCTGGGACTCCATGCAGTGCAGTGATTGTCTTACTCTTTCCTGTCATCCACATGGGGACTTGCCCAGGACCTGGCACAGAGCAGGCCCTTCTAAACAGGAATCTAACTGGATGAATATATACATATGTGCCACAACCAAAAAGGGAATATCTGAGAACTTGCAGAATATCTTCCCACTCCACCTGTTTTGTTATCTAATTAACCACAAACAATTTATCAGTGATAATCTCTGCCAGACAAATTGTCTCAGAGAAATAGGAGGTGAGGACTTCTTCATCCTGAGGAGGAAAAGATGGGGCCCTCAGCTCCCTTCAGCCCCATGTTTTTTTCACTTTGGTGAATATGCCAGCCTCCCTATAAAATCTTCCTGTGTCACTGCAGTCCGAATGGACATCTGCTTTCAAGGTTTTACAGAGCTAATTACCTCAGATGCTTTTGGAGACATTCAGACCCCAAAGAGTTGAAAGCAGTATTAGGCCAAGCTATAACATAACGCTTTGTGTTCCACATTCTAGTATATCACATTAAATACAGTATCTTCTCATATATGCTCATATGCCCGCCTGTTTATTGAATCTTCATTCACCAATTCATCATCCATTGATCTATCCACTCCTCCAGTTATTCATGCAATCCACTCATAAATTCATGTACCCACAAATCTACCATTCCCTGTACCAGACCAAATGAAACTCCATCTATTTCTACCTGTGTTACTTTGGCCACCCATTATTTGTGTGTTCATTTATCCATTAAGTCATCAGTGTATCTATCTTGCATCACCCTCCTATTCATGTATATATCTGCCCTTCCAAATATCAGCTCGACCTTCCCTACATCTATCCCCTCTTACTGCATTACTTGATCCTTCCATCTGCCCATTTAGTAGCCCATCACTATGTTCATTTATCTAATTGTACATCTATTCATCCATTTATTCATTTCACCCTTATGTTCATGCTTGCTTACTGAATTGTCTATAATTTTTTAAATAATATATATATTCACACATCCCTTCATTCCCTTTTTCCTCAAATCAGTTGTTGCCTTCTCCTTCCATCTACCTATTTATTTATTTATTTATTTATTTATTTATTTTGAGATGGAGTCTGGCTCTGTCGCCGAGGCTGGAGTGCAGTGGCGCAATCTCGGCTCACTGCAAGCTCTGCCTCCCAGGTTCACGCCATTCTCCTGCCTCAGCCTCCCGAGTAGCTGGGACTACAGGCACCCACCACTATGCCCTGCTAATTTTTTGTGTTTTTAGTAGAGATGGGATTTCACCACGTTAGCCAGGATGGTTTTGATCTCCTGACCTCGTGATCCGCCCATCTCAGCCTCCCAAAGTGCTGGGATTCTACCCATTTATTTATCCCTACTGTCAAAGTTCTATATGTATATTAATTTATCCATCTTTCTAGTTATTCATTTTTTTCTTTCATTTTCTATCTTCTTTTTATTCTTTTATGTATTTATTTATCTAGGCATCCACTCCTCGATCTCCCTATTCATCTTCTTTCATCCTCATTATTTCTTCCCTCCACCCATCCACCTCTTATTCCTCTATTCAGTCTATTATTCATCCATCCGTCTCTCCATCCGTCCATCCATCCATTTGTCTCATTTTGTTTGGGCTGCTGTAACAAAAGTGCCTTATAGATTGGGTGGCTTAAACAAACATTTCACAGTTCTGGAGTCTGAGAAGTCCAAGATTAGTGTGCCAGCAGGGTCCAGGTTTTCTTATATTGTGGAGAGGAAGCTGTTGCATGTCTCTTCTTGTAGGGCACTACCTCATCATGAAAGTTCCACCCTCATGACCTAATTAATTCCTAAAGACCCACTGTCTTAATACCATCCATTTGGGGGGTAGGGTCTTAACATATCAATTTAACACCATCCATTCATCTGTTCTTTCCTCTGTTCTTGCGGGGTCACAATGAGAAGTCTGTATTCTAGACTTATTTGAATAAGGGTTTTTATCAGGGGACTTCATGGGGGTAGTGAGGATAGGCATTTGGGGGAAAAGTTACAGAAGAAGAGACAACATATTTGTCTGAACTCTGTGTGTGTGTATGTGTGTGTGTGTGTGTTTGTGTGTGTGTGCGAATGGCAACTTCAGGAGGTAGGTTATATATGCTATGATCAGTGTAAATGTCCTCTACTAACTAATTACAGCCCAGTAAGATAAGCACATTGATTACATGTTTCTGCGATTTGACTTTAATCCCCATAAGCACAAAAACTAAGCCTGTCTTGGCCAATTTTGTCCCAGTATTTTGCAGAGTGTCTGCATGTGTAATACTAAATACTTAATTAATATTTATTGAATAAAGAATGAAGGATTTGTAATCTGTCACAGAAGTAGAGTTTTTAGAAAAGAAAAGAATGCAGAATTTGTGAATAACTTTAGATCCCACTTCTGAGAAAAGCACTGGGGATGATTCAGCAAGGTCCCATGTGAGCTGGAGGCAGATTGTTGGTCAGGAATGGGAGTAAAGTTAGCCCTTGCTCTCCTGTACAGAGCATACAAATTCCACGGTGGGTGGGGGGTGACTTGGGGCTACGTTATGACTTTTGTGGTTAAATTTTGCAACTGCTTTGGTATAAAGACTAATATATAACATTATGCATTTTCTTCAATTTAAACATTCATTTTTTTCTTCTAATTTAAAAAAATTTTGTGTGCCCCTAAGTGTGTGCCCATCGTGCCTAATGGATACATGGTCCTTTGTGTGGCAGGGCAGTGACCCACGGGCTGCAGCAGTAATCCAGGGCTCTCCAGAAGCAGATACCAACAATAACCAGTTTTCTCGCTTTTGTATTTTCTTTCTTTCTTTTTTTTTTTCTTAGACTGATTCTTAATGTGTTGCCTAGGCTGGAGTGGAGTGGCACAATCTTGGCTTACTGCAACCTCTTGATCCCCTCCTGGGCTCAAGCGATCCTCCCACTTCAGCCCCCTGAGTAGCTGGGACTACGGGCACAAGCCACCACATCAAGCTAATTTATGTATTTTTTTGTAAAGATGGTGTTTTGCCATGTTGTCCAGGCTGATCTCGAACTCCTGAGCTCAAGGGATCCACCCTCTTAGCCTTCCCAAAGTACTGGGATTACAGGCATGAGCCACCACTCTTGGCACCCTTTTTTATTCTTCTATTGAGAAAAAAATTAGCCATTTCAAGGCAGCCTTCACTTTCCCACAGTAAACACCCCACCTTTATTAATACTCGGCCAGATTTTCTAAGTAATAACATTAGCTGATGATGGTGAAGATGATAATGATAAGGTTTTGCATGTTGTATCAGACACTGTGCAAAGAGCATTTTCTAAACCTTCCGTTGTTGGGAAACTTCAGAGCTTCAGTGTGCATAAAAGTGTGGATCTGACTTGAGAAGAATTGGGTCTGTAGCAGGACGAGCCACAGACAAAACCCTTCAGACACCGGGTTAAAGAAGGAAGAGGCTTTATTCGGCTGGGAGCATTGGCAGACTTGTATCTCAAGAATGAAGCTCCCTGAAGAAAGAGTTCCTGGCCCTTTTAAGGGCTTACAACTCTAAGGGGTCCACGTGAAAAGGTTGTGATAGATTGTGCAAGCATGGGGTACGCAACTAGGTAGGGGTGGTGAGCAAGGCAAGTATTTCTCCATACCATTGTCTGCGTGACTAGGTAGGGGTGGTGAGGAAGGCAAGTATTTCTCCATACCATTGTCTGTGATCTATAGATAGCACAAGTGGTTAGAGCGGGGGTTAATCTTTAACCTACAGGCCTGGCCAGTGGCGCCAATCAGTCTGTTATTTTTCAGTTTTTACTTCCTCCTTTTCTTTGGAGACAGGGGACAGTAGGAGAAATGGCCTTTCTTCTCATTCTCCCCTTTGAGAACCTCACTCACTAGTGGGTGTTCTCATTCTCATCCTCAATATCTAGATCTTCCTGTGAGACAGATTAATAGTGATTCATGTATACTTGTGCTGAGGTCTTTTGATGAACTAAGGTGGTAACGAAGCCTCTTAGTAACTGGAGAAATACGTGTAACATACAGGTGAGTAACATGCAGGTTCCTAACACTATTATTTGCCTATTACAAGAGTTTTAAATCCTCCTAGAGCTGGAAACCATTTTCCAAACAAGGGTCCAGGATCAAACCTATGCCAAACCTGCATGGGCACATGTGCTGGCTTTGTCATGTCTTTAACTATATTTTCAACTACTTGTCCTTGATCATCTATTTGCAGACAGTAATTGGTCAGGTTGAATTTTCCACAGACTCCTCCTTCAGTTGCCAGCAAATAGTCTAAGGCCAATCTATTCTGATAGATGGCATTTCTCATTTGGGTTTCCTGCTGGGCTAAAAGAGTCAAAGCTCTGCCAGTTTCATTAGCGATTATTTCTAATATGGCCTGTAACCATATGATATGGTTGAGCATGTAGATGGGGGTTCGGTATCCCCAGGAGCTGTCTTGTGCTCATGTGGCAGGCCTATAGTACTGTATGATCCTTTCGGGGGGCCACTCATCATCTTTCCAATTTCCTATAGATATGCTCCTCTTTTCTCAGGCATAGACAGGGAAACCTAGGAGCTCACCTGTTTTTACAGGCAGTAGGAAAAAGGATGGCTTAATGGTGCCAATGACACAACTACTTACCCATTGATCAGGTGATGGAGTGTAGGCTCTGTGCCTACATATCCAGTATAGTCCAGAGGGAGCCGTTCGGTCTCGATGAGATTCTGGATGGACCTAAGCAGTCTGTAATTTAGGAAATTTACTGAAGGGATTCTTTTCAGTATGATTTAGACCCCACCAGGTGACTGTCCCTGTTGTGCTGTTATACAGCTTCTGTCCTAGACAATTGAGCCTTCCTAGAAGGATGGTGAAGTCTTTTCCTTCTCTGGCTATGAAGTATTATCCAATAATCGGGGTTTTCAGGACCCAGAAGTTGCTAATTTGGGCCTTCTGGACTGGAATTATGTCAGGAACTGGATCAGTAGGCACCAATTCTTGGGCTTCCCAAGGCCATTGGTCTCCCATAGTGGTTCCCCACATACATAACAGGAAGTAACATTGAGGGAATGAGCTACATTTCCTGATAACTGGAGAAACAAGTTGTCTTTTTTTTTTTTTTTTTTTTGGAAGCCCTGGTGCTGTCAGATTCAGTTCATCATAAAAGGTCTGAAACACTGGTTTGGGAAAGCACCTGTGGACCTCCCCTTGGATTAAAATATTTACTTGGAGATCCAGTCCAGTTCCATCAATTCCTAGAGTTACATACTCTCCTGTTTTCCAACAGGGATCAAGGAGATTGGTAATTAGTAGTCCTAATGGGTTACAGTAACCACTAGTGCAGGAAGAGTTACTCTTTCCTTTTTGAAGGTGGACAGGGTCCCTCTCATCTTTTTTTCCAGGTGGCCTAAATGACACAGGACCAGTAACTACATTCATCACTACACATTCCTAATTCATGACAAACATACTTATTTTCTACTATATAGCCCCTTTCCCAATCTAGAGAGCCACATCTTATCCTATTTCCATACAGGTCACTGTTGATTGCTGCACAGGCATCAAATTTTTTTTTTTTTTTTTTAGACGGAGTCTTGCTCTGTCACCCTGGCTGGAGTGCAGTGGCGCGCTCTCGGCTCACTGCAAGCTCCACCTCCTGGGTTCACGCCATTCTCCTGCCTCAGCCTCTCCGAGTAGCTGGGACTACAGGCGCCCGCCACCACGCCCGGCTAATTTTTTGTGTTTTTAGTAGAGACGGGGTTTCACCGTGGTCTCGATCTCCTGACCTCGTGATCCGCCCGCCTCGGCCTCCCAAAGTGCTGGGATTACAAGCGTGAGCCACCGCGCCCGGCTCAGGCATCAAATTTTAAGATAATTTGTTTGGGGACTCCTTTCTCTTCTGTTCCAGTTATTTACTCATATCAGCTTTTCCCCAGCTGCCAGTCCGCAATCTTATTTCAAAAACGGTATTCATAGGGGGCTCAGATGGGGTAGAGCACACATCAGGCTGGTCACTTCCTGGGCTACATATCTTGTATAGAGTAGCATTACACAAACAAGTTCCTTTTAGAGTCCTGGTACACTCATAATAACTATAAAATAATAGGACTGCATCAACCTTCTGTCCTACCTCAGTGATTTGATGTATACACTGGGTACAGTCCTCAGTCTGAGGAAGGTCAGTTGAAGTCCTTACTGTACAAGTTCAAACTTTAAGGAAAATGAGTCCCATGATGAGTTTCCTTATGCTTCGGCCATGCGTGGACCAGTCAGCTTCCAGGTGTGAGTGGAGCAGGGTTTGTCGTCTTCTTCAGAGTCACTTTGCAGGGGTTGTCTGGGCTTGGTCTCACTTTCCAGGTCTCAGGTGCTGCAGGTTTTACATGGCTGTGGTGGATCCAGGCTGGGATTCCCTCTACCTTTACAATGGTGGGAGTGGTCAAGACAATGGTCTGGGGTCTTTTCCACTGTGGCCCCAAGGGGGCTACATTCCAATCCTTGATCCACACCTGATCACCTAGAGATAAAGGGTGAACTGGAGAGAATAAGCTAACGGGGCACCTCTCATTTACCCAGGCTGAAATTGTTTGTGTAATTTTCCCTAGCCTGTAGCTGTCTCTGTAACTCAATTTCACCTAGCCCTTGAGGAGTGCCTGGGAGTCCCTGAGTATGGGAGGGGGCCTATGATATAATATGTCATAAGGGGAATATCCTGTTCTTTTAGAAGGGGCACATCTAATCTTAATACCATAGGGAGAGCTTGTACCCATTTTAATCCTGTTTCTTGACACACTTTCCCTAAACTATTTTTGATAGTCCGATTCATCCTCTCCACCTTTCTGGAACTTTGTGGTCGGTAGGTGGTATGTAGTTTCCATGTGATCCCAATACCTTTGCTCTCTTCTGTACCAAGTCAGCCACAAACGCCAGCCGGTTGTCTGAGCCGATTCGTAAGGGCAGTCCAAAGCTAGGGATGAGATCTCGGAGAAGCACACGGGTTACTTCACGAGCTTTCTTGGTTCGTGTTGGGTAGGCCTCCACCCACCCAGAGTATGTACACACTAGAACTAGCAAATACTTGTTACCTCCACATTTGGGCATCTTGGTGAAGTTTACTTGGAGATCTTCAAAGGGGGCTGCTCCGTAAGCTTGTGTGCCAGGTGGGACAGTAGGACCTTGCTTAGCATTGTGCTGCTGGCAGGTGACACTGCTACACCACTGTTTTGGCAAGGGCTGACAGATGCGAGATGTGGAAGTACTGGCCTAACAACTTTTCAAGTGACTCTTGGCCTAGGTGGGTGGTCTCATGCACAGCCAGTACGACTGCTGCTCCTAGCAGTTGTGGCATGGCTACTCTTCCGTCCGATAACCTCTTCCGTCCGATAACCAGATCCATCCCTCTTCTGTCACCTGCCCCTCCCTCTGCCTGGAGAAAGTCCTTCTCTTCTTTAGAATAAGTAGGTACAATGTCAGGTGCCTGAGGGAGCAGGGGGGCTGTGACTGATGCCCAGGAGGGGGTGGATGCTGCTTTTTGAGCCCCCAAGTCAGCTCAGGAGTTCCCCAAGGCGATCGAGGTGGAAGCTCGCCGGTGTCCTCTGCAGTGCATGACTGCCACCTTTTGGGGCTTCCAAACTGCCTCTAATAATTGCAGGATCCCTTGCTAATATTTTATGTCTTTTCCCCCAGAGTTCAACAGGCCTTTTTCCTTGTATAATGCCCCATGCACTTGGAGAGTTAAAAAAGCATACTGAGAGTCAGTGTAAATGTTTAGTCTTACCTTCACTTAGCTCTAAGGCCCGAATTAAAGCAATGAGTTCGGCCTTCTGGGCTGAAGTGCCCTGGGGCAACAATTTGGCTTCAATGACAGCACCCAGGGTTACCACTGCATATCCCACACACCTCTCTCCTTGTGAGTTGACAAAGTTGCTCCTGTCCACGTACAGCTCCCAGTCTACTGACATCCAAGGATGGTCTCAGAAGTTCGGCCTGCTAGAATAAACTGAGTCCAACACCTCTACACAGTTATGTTCAACTGGGCTCTCTGACACTGGGAGCAAGGTGGTGTGGGGTTCAGCGTCTTGCAGACTTCAATGGTTATGCAGAGATTCTCACAGAGCAAGCTTTGGTACCTAGTTAGTCTAGCATTTGTTAGCCAGTGATGACCTTTGGTGTTCATTAGTGTTACCATAGCATGGGGGGACCTTTATATTTAGGTTTTGCCCAAGAGTTAGCTTATCTGCCTCTTGTGCTAGCAGGACAGTTGCTGCCAAGGCTCTTAAGCATGGGGGCCAACCCTTAGAAACTCTATCTAGCTATTTGGAGAGGTAGGCTACCGGTCTTGGCCAGGGCCCCACCATCTGGGTTAAAACTCAAACTGTCATTTTTTCTTTCTGACACATACAGCATGAAAGTTTTTGTTAGGTCAGGTAGCCCCAGGGCTGGGGCCGACATGAGTTTGTCTTTTAACTCATGAAAAGCTCGTTGCTGTTGAGACCCCGATTTGAAAGTTTCCTTATCTCCCCTCTTTGTGACTCCGTACAGGGGATTAACCAATACTGCAAAGTTTGGGATCCACAGCTCTTAGGAGCTGCAGAACCCTACAGCTCCTAAGAATTCTCTCACCTGCCTTCTGGTCTTAGGCTCCGGCAGGTTGCAGATGACTTGCTTTCTTTCTGATCCCAGCCTGTGCTCTCCCTGTTGGATAGTAAATCCCAGGTAACGTACCTGCTGTCTGCAGATCTGAGCTTTCTTCTTGGACACCTTACACCCACAGTCCTCCAGGTGCCAAAGCAGGGTATCCATTCCCTTGGCACACCTGACTGCCAAGGTCTCTGGCGGGAAAGTTCTGGAAGTCTCAAGCCAGTACCTCCCCAAAGATGGTGGGGGAGTTCCTGAACCCTTGGGGGAGCTGGGTCCCAGTGTACTGAGTGGTGACACCTGACCCTGGATCCTCCCACTGAAAGGCAAACAGTTTTTGGCTCTCAGGGGCTAGTCTGATGCTAAAGAAAGCGTCTTTTAGGTCCAAGCAGGTGAACCAGCTGTCCTTAGCTGGCAGCAACCCCAACAATGTGTACGGGTTAGGTACCATTGGATGCAAAGTCACTGTAACTTGGTTGACCATGCACAAATCCTGTACTGGCCTTTAGCCCTTGGTCCCCGGCTTGGGAACAGGTAGGAGGGGAGTGTTCAATGGAGACTGACAAAGGACTACAATTCCAAAGGCCCTCAGGCACTTGAGATGGACCTGTATGCCCTTAAGGGCTTCTCTTGGGACCTGGTACTGCTTTTGCCTGACCAGCTGGGCCCCAGGCTTAATTCTATGAGTATGGGGGCCTGTTTGATTGCCAGCCCTGGAGGGTTGTCTTCCACCCACAACCTTGGCCACTGCTTAGCCAGAGCTGGTCCTATCTCTTGGCCTGGCTCAGATAAGAAGAGTCTCCATTCCTCCTCCCAAGGAACCATAAGGGCTGTGATGACTCCCGTTCCAGGTAACTTGAGCTGTAAAGAGCTGTGCTTTGTAAAAGAGATAGTGGCTCTCAGCTTGCTAAGTAGGTCCCTTCCTAGTAAAGGCAAGGGGCAGTCAGGCATGTACAGGAACTGGTGAATTACCTTATGCCCCCCCACAGTGCAGGTCCGGGGGAAACAGAAAGCTTTCTTTGCTGAAACCCCTGTGGCTCCAATTATATCAATAGTCTTTTTGGATAAGGGGGCAACTGGGGTGGTTACTACTGAGTGTTCAGCACCAGTATCGACAAGAAACTCAATGTCCTTGCCCCAACTGTCATCCTGACCATGGGCTCTTTGGGGGCACATAAGCCCGGTCCCCCTCAGTCCAGTAACCCTCCTGCCAGATTGAACAAAGTCCCTTCATCGTTGTCTGAGGCCTCCTGCTCAGAGCCACCTTGTTTCCCTTTCAACTGGGGGCACTTGTCCTTCCAATGTTCTATTTCCTTATAGTGAGCACACTGGTTACGCTGCAAACATGGATGGCCAGACTGGGTATTTTTCCTGGGGCCCCCTTCTGTCGCCCCTTTGGGGGGACCCCTCTAATAGCTGCGGCTAGCAGGTTGGTGTTTCACCAGGCTTGGCGTTCGCTCTCTCTGTGGTTCTCTCCGCAGTTTACCACATCTCTATTCACAACACCTGGTTGGCTATCTCCAATAACTGAAGTATTCATGCCTGCAAACGCAGCCTGTTTCTGTAGTTTTCTTCTAATATCTTCTGCACTTTGACTAACTAAAGCCATGCTAAGCATGCGCTGATTTTCAGGGCTGTTGGGATCAAACAGAGTACACATTCAATAGGCCTCACATAGTCTCTCGTAAAATTGTGCAGGACTCTCATCTTTTCCTTGAATGACCTCAGAGACTTTGTTAACATTTGTGGCCTTCTGAGCTCCCTTTTTTTGAGCTCCCTTTTTTTAACCCTTCCAGAAGGGCTTCCCTGTACCAGTTTAGCCTTTAGCATACCCTGTCTTTCATTTGAGTCCCACTGGTGATCTGTTCCTGGTAATTTGATCCTCACATACTCTTGGGGGTTTTGGTAATCAGCAGGAACATGTTCCTCTAGCCACTTAGTTGCTGCTTGGAGCACCCTTTGCCTTTCATCCGTGTTAAAGAGGTACATGAGCAACTGGTGGCAATCAGCCCAAGTAGTGTTGTGAGTCTGCATAGTAGTTTGGAGCAAATCAATTATAGCTCGAGGCTTTTCAGTATAGGATGGGGTATTGTTTTTCTAATTGAGGAGATCAGCAGAGGTGAAGGGTTGGTACACAAAGGCATGCCTTTCCACCAGATGCCTGTCCTTGTCTACCCCAGTATACCATTGCTCTCTCAGGGACATTTGTATCCCAGTTATAGGCCTCAAACAGGCTGCCAAGGGAGGGGTTTCTCCCAAGGTCTCACATCCTTTCTTTTCTACTCTGGGTGGCCTAGGGGTACGTAGGCCTTGTGGAAGCTCGGGCGCAGAGGGCTCAGGAGTGGTAGGCCTTCCTTCTTGGTGAAAGAGGGGGGCCACGGGCACCATTTCTTGCCATGAATCCTCTGATGTTGGGTCGGACAGGACTTTAGGAGCTGAATTCCCTCGGCAGGTGGAGCAGGATTCTTCCTTGGCTGTCTGTCCCTTTGCCATTAGTACTGCTGTTGCCTGTCCTCTTAACCACCATGGGGGGCCTAAAACCAGCTGTAACCAAGTATCTATGTATGGAAACTGGTCTGGGTATCTTGGCTTACCAGTTACCTTGTGCCATACCTTTGAAACAAGGGACCTGTCTAGGCTTCCTTCTGATGGCCAACCCACTTCTAATGCTGGCCAATCCATCTCACACAAGGTCCTAAGTTTTCCTGGGGTCATATTAACCCCATAATCTCCATTAAAACCTTTTTTGAAATTCTTTAACACAGTTCCTAATGGAGTGGGCCTAACTTTGCATCTCACCCATCTCCACTGCCCCCACCTCCACCAGACAAAAACAACGCTCACAACACAAGAAGGGAAAGGGTAAAGGGGTCACTCACTTGCCTTGCCCGACGCTGGCCACTTCCCTTGTGGGAATCTCAGATCCTCTTAGCTTAGGCAGGCTGGTACCAGGCGCCAGCACAAACTGCCACTTAGCTGTATGAGGTATCCTACGGAACTGCAGCTCAGAGCTCAACACTCACATCGGACGGCAACCGCTGTCCATCTGGTGCCCATCTCAAACAAGCATTCCCTCACTTTCACTTTCCTTTTTTTCAAACAAGCCAAGCCAAATCAAAATCAAAACTGAGACCAAAGTGCCGATAAGGGCACACCGTGGGTGATCAGGCCACGCTTCCACTCAAATGGAGTGGGTAAGTTCCCAGGACTGGTTCTACTGTATTCCAGATGTCCAGACTCCAAGCGCCAGTTCCTTCCTGGTGTTCAGCCCCTTCGTTGATCTTCTGTGGGGGCCTGCCGTGCACCACTCTGACGAGGCATTCCACTGGGGCAAATGCCTACCCAGGAGCACTCTCAGGATCCACACCGCTCAAGCTGGCTGGAGTCCCCCGCAAGGATGCTCCACAAGGCAGTCCTAAGCCGCCTAAGGGGCTGCCTCGACCATCCCTTAATCACCTCGCTTCCCTGTCAGGAAACCAAGAAATGTAGCAGGACAAGCCACAGACAAAACCCCTCAGACACCAGGTTAAAGAGGGAAGAGGCTTTATTCCGCTGGGAGTGTCGACAGACTTGCATCTCAAGAACGAAGCTCCCTGAAGAAAGAGTTCCTGGCCCTTTTAAGGGCTTAAGACTCTAAGGGGTCCACGTGAAAGGGTCGTGATAGATCCAGCAAGCATGGGGTATGTGACTAGGTGGGGGTGGTGAGCAAGGCAAGTATTTCTTCATACCATTGTCTGTGATCTATACATAGCACAAGCGGTTTGGGTGGGGGTTAATCTTTAACCTACAGGCCTGGCCAGTGGCACTGATCAGTCTGTTATTTTTCAATTTTTACTTCCTCCTTTTCTTTGGAGATGGGACAGTAGGAGAAATGGCCTCTCTTCTTAGTTCCCCTGTGGTCCTTGCTCACCCAGCACCCAGCTCTTTCTTTTCTTGGAACAGCACTGCCGTGTCTCTTTAGCGAACTTTCCTCACTCACTGAGGAACATCTTGGTGAGATTGTCAACCTAGCGTGGGCATATGACTCAAACATGGACAATTGGACTTATTTTCTTGGGACTTTCAGTCTTGAGGGGAGAATGCTAGATTGCAAAACATCATACTAAAAAAAATGAAAAAATTGTAGAGAATGCAGAAAAGAATGGATGCAGCGGGTTCTATTGTTGGAATGAATAAACCCTGAGAGAGTTGTCAACTATTTTCTACCACCCAATGCACTGCATGATTCCCATTCTAATTTTTTTTTTTTTGGTGTCTTTTATTTATTTATTTATTTATTTATTTATTTTTTATTATACTTTAGGTTTTAGGGTACATGTGCACAATGTGCAGGTTTGTTACATATGTATCCATGTGCCATGTTGATTTCCTGCACCCATTAGCTCGTCATTTAGCATTAGGTATATCTCCTAATGCTGTCCCCGCCCCCCCCACCCCCCACCCCACAACAGTACCCGGAATGTGATGTTCCCCTTCCTGTGTCCATGAGTTCTCATTGTTCAATTCCCACCTATGAGTGAGAACATGCAGTGTTTGGTTTTTTGTCCTTGCGATAGTTTACTGAGAATGATGTTTTCCAGTTTCATCCATGTCCCTACAAAGGACACGAACTCATCATTTTTTATGGCTGCATAGTATTCCATGGTGTATATGTGCCACATTTTCTTAATCCCATTCTAATTTTAACCTGCTCAGCTGATTCTTTAGTTAATATTAAGTAGAAAAAGAACTTGTTGGAAGGATAGCAAGTTGCTCAGAGTCAGTTTTCTTTGTTTGTAATCAAACAACCTTAATGGATACCACCCTTAAAGAAGCACAGTTGTAGTGGCTGGAAGTAGGGTGTGCTTTACTATTTAACAACAAAAGGTGACACCTTGCAGCCTCTGAGCCTAAGATCCCATTTGGTCAGAGAAAAATTCTGTGGCAAACCTCCTGAGATAACTCCCCGGAACAGGAAGATAACTTCGGAAGCTTAGTTTATTTCCATACAAATGGAATTTTAAGTCCTTATCAGGGTAACAGAAACAAAAAAGCATGTGATACAGACACATTTAGGGTAGCCTGGTTAATTCCTTCTTCTTTTGGAACAATTACATTATCAAGATGATGCTTCACTGCCTGTTAGACTTGCTTCTGCTTGGAAGCAGATGAATTGATTTTGAACTTCTTTTGTGATATGCTTAGTGCTTTGTCAGTAAAATTACTGTAATATCTTATGCCATCTGTCATATTCCCTAATCGCAGCAGGAGCCATCTCCAGCCACAAAGTTCTCAGGCTGAATTTCAATCTTCAGAGTGTTCACAATGCAAGCCCACATTCTGCAATGCTCTGCTGGCTGGCTGGGGATAGGGCTGAGAAGTGGGTGGTGGCCCGGTTTTTGATTTTCACAACCAGAGAAGAACCATGAACCTGGATGGTGCCTGGGTTGGAGCATTGATTAACTGAGGTGGTTTTTTGCGAATATCCCTATCCTTAGAGGACTAGAGGGTCAGGTGGGTGGGGCATTCGCCTCAGCAGCAAAATTTAAGGGGGTGTCAAAAAACTGAGCAATTAAAGACAAATAATATTGAAAAATCAAAATTAATGCAAAATCCATAATGAACCAAATCTCACATATTTAAATAAAGCCAGCATCAGCGACAGCACTGTGCTGAGCCATATTGGAGCCTGGGCCAAAGGAACAGTCTGTGACCTTCTCCCCTGCCGCCCCTGCCTGATCTTTCTCCTCCATTTTCCCACTGCAGTGCTTGAGCTTCCAGCTCTGCTTCCCCCATGGACCTGGACTGACACAGGTGGTTCAGAGGTGGTCTTTTATGGCAAACCCTCTGAGGCCTTGTACCACTGTGGATATTCCACCCTAATTTTTAAATGATAGTTTAACTAGATAAAAAATGCTGAGTTAATTTTTTTTTCTCTTCACTACTTTAAATATATGAAAAGACTGAAATGAAATTTGGGTGTGGCTGTTGAGACATCTGTCATCTAGTTCTCTTTCCTGTTTGGGTATCTACCTCTTCACTCTGAAGTTTTAAAGGTTTCTCTTTGTCCTTAATATTCCCAAATATCAATGTAATATTTCTTAAACTCCTGGCTTCAAGCGATTCTCCCACCTCAGCCTCCCAGAGTGCTGGGATTACAGACGTGAGCCACCACACTCAGCCTATATTTTTCTATGTGAATTTTTAAAAATCTTTCCTTTTTGGCATTCTATGAGTTCTTTCGATATATCATCATAGGTTCTTCAACATTTCCTTTATTCTTGGAAATTTTCAGTCATTTTTTTTTTTCGGAAAGTATTCCCTCTTCTCCTTTTTCTTTCATCTCTCCAGGTAGGACTTCTGTCCTATGTATGTTGATTCTTCTAATTCTGTGCTCCACATCCTGTAATTTTTACATTTTTCATCCCTATCTCTTTTCTAAGAGTCTAAGTCAGTGGTTCTCAAACTTGGCTGCACATTAAAATAACCAGGGAACGTTTACAGTTTCATACCCCAAGCTACTTACTTGGAAGCTCTCTGACAGTAAGGACAAAAGCGTAAGTACTTTTTAAAGCTCCCAGATCCCTCCAGTGTGCAGTCAAGGCTGAGAACCACATCACTGCTTCTCAGACTTTACCGTGCGTACACTTCACCCGGGAGTAGTGTTAAAGGTGCATTCTAACTCAGGCGGTCTGGGGCGAGTTCCCAGGGGATACAGATACTGCTGGTCAATGGGTCTTATTTTGAAGAAACACACGGCCTTCTGACTCACTGCCCCTCCTCTCTACCATCAGCCCGTCTATTGAGCTGTATATTTCCATCATTCTCATTTCCATTCTCCAAATTTCTAATTAGATCTTGTTTATAATGGCTTAGTTAGTAGCCTTTCATATGTTTTTATGTTTATTATGCTTGTCATAAATTATTATTCTGAATATCAAAGATAAACAAAGTTGGACACTGATTAAAGTGGTGAGGCCAGATTTTAATCAGCAATAACTACTGCAGTAGGGAAAAGAATTCAGCAAGAACCGAACTCTTCTTTGATTTGTGCAGAGGGGAACAGGTGTTTTAAGAGACAGAGAGGGAGTAGGGATGGGAAAGCAGAAGCTTAGCAGAGTTAGGGAAGTGAAAAATGCAGACTTTGTGTAAATGCCACTAGGTCAGCTGTGGCTGAGGCTGGCAGTTACTGAGGTAGGACCCTGTCCTTCCTCAGAGAGCGGGAGACAGAGGCTCTATATTGTCTTCAGGTGTTGGCTGAAAGAAACAGTAAATCTTTTTGGCAGCCTTGAGTTTTCTCAGGCAGGCACTTTAAGCGGGCCCAGGGTCATCCTAGGGATATGGCCTTGAGCTGTTAGAAACCCTGTGAACAGGCCAGGTGCAGTGGCTCACAGTTATAATCCCAGCACTTTGGAAGGCCAACGCTGGAGGATCACCTGAGGTCAGGAGTTCGAGACCAGCCTGGCCAACATGGCAAAACCCCATCTCTACTAAAAATACAAAAATTAGCCATGCGTGGTGGTGGGTGCCTGTAATCCCAGCTACTGGGGAGGCTAAGGCAGGAGAACCACTTGAACTCGGGAGGCAGAGGTTGCAGTGAGCCGAGATCGTGCCATTGCACTCCAGCCTGGGGGACAGAGCAAGACTCCATCTCAAAAAAAAAAAAAAAAGAAAAGAAAAAAGAAACCCAGTGAACGTTTGGTTGAGGCCTGGACGAGAAGAGGGCTCAGACGAGCCTGGCTGGAGATTGGCTGAGGAGAGAGGCTTTGTCAGTGGAGTGCAGGTTGTTGGGTGTCATACTCTTTCTTTTATGGAGAAACATCCTTCAGTGTCTTGTTATCTTTTCTCCCAGAGTTCATATTTCCCTGGGGTAATCAGCTACATTGGCTGCTAAGTGAATACCATGGAGTATATATTGGGCTAAAGCCCAAGCCCTAGCTCATGTCTCTTCTGGTAAATTTAGCAAGGGGGTGTTGATGGACTAGGGGCAGGCGATTTAGGAGGAGAAGGAGTGGTGCTTTGTGGAAGAGATGGCCCAGGCTTATCAGCCCCATTCTCCCTTTGGCTTCCCACCTTATCTTATTAAAGTCTTGGCACTTTTGTCCTAGCCCCTCTCCGTTTCAAGAGCTGTCATCCTTGGCTGTAATCACCCAAACCTGAGGAGTGGGAGGGAGGTGGGCTGGGGAAGCGGGGAATGCACAAGGCCTGCTGGTCTACCTGCATCTGGCTCTGTCTCCTCCCACCCAGCCAGGCTCCTTGTCACAACTGCCTCACTACTACCGCTGCGAGACAGAAAATATCCCAGCAAGAGTAAATAGGCACAGACCACCCAGAGAAAGGCTGGCAAAAAAAAAAACAACAGCCATCCCAAACCTGTCCCTGAAAATGACACCTGGTCCTTTGGGCTGCTGTCTCTCTCACATTGGGACCCAAACTTATGTGTTTCTTGGATGTCTCTCAGTTTCTCCTTCAGTGTTTCAGGTCCATCAACCCTAATCTCACAGCATCTGCAGATGCGGTTTCAGGTGGGGGAGCCAGCAGCCTGCATGAGGTCCCCAGCCCATCAGGACTTCCCAGGGACCTGTCTCCGTGTGGGCCCAGCCTGACTTGGTGCAGGCAGCCTTCACAGGAGCTGTCACTGCAGCCATAGTCCCAACCATTGCCACCAGCTCTGGAAACAGTGGTGACAGCAACAGTAGAAGTTCAGCCTCCAGTTTCATGGAGCTTATAGTTGGGTCAGGGAGACAGCCAGGCAATTGTGATCGCATATAGTGAATACTAGGAGGGTGTTACTGGAGCACAGAGTAGGAGCTTGAGTCCCGGGTGTGTGCATGTGCGTGTGTGGGTAGTTATTGTGAATGTCAAGGAAGACTTGCCTGAAAAGGGTGACATCACAGCTCATGCCTGAAGGATGATTTATAGGGGACTCTTCTAGGTAGGGAAAATGGCACAGGAGGTGAGAAAGAGCACAGTTTGGTAAACCAGAAGGAGTAGGCGGGGCCAGGATTCGACTGTGGCAGGTGAGGCTGGAACAAGTGAGTGCAGGGCAGATCATGTCTTAAACTTCTGATATCTGTTAACCATGGATCTTTTGCACTGATTTTGATTTTTTTAAAAATATTGCATTAAAATAACATTTGTCTTGATCACTGAGTTTTTTGTTGCCCCTTTTAATTTTGCCCCTGAAGTGAGTGCTTCCCTTGCCTTACCCTAATCCTGGTAGGTGGGTGTGGCTGCAGCATAGATATCAGAGAGGTGTGAGTGAAGAAAGATGAGGCTGCCAGGTGGAGTGGAGGCCAGGACATGAGGGCCTACATGCCTTGCTAAAGATTTTGGACTTGACTGGTTGTGGTGGCTCATGTCTGTAGTCCCAGCACTTTGGGAGGCTAAATCAGGAGGATCACTTGAGCCAGGAGTTTGAGACTGGTCTGGGCAACATGGTGAAACCCTGTATCTACAAAAAAATAAAAAAGCCAGGCATGGTGGTGCACACCTATAGCTACAGATACTCAGGAGGCTGAGTGGGAGGATCGCTTGCACCTCAGAGGGCTGTGATTGTGGCACTGCACTACAGCCTGGGTAACAAGTGAGACTCTGTCTCAGGAAAAAAAAATGTATTTGGACTTTATATCTCAACTCTGCTGAAAGCTTCCAGTGGTAATACATGGCTGCCCTTGAAGTTGAATTTGGCTTTGTGAAAACCAGGTTGGTTGTAAGGGGTTGGAGGGAGCAGCGTGGAGAAAAATGCTTTCCTCTTCCACCAACTGCCTCCAAAGGGGGCATTTGCTGCACACTCGGGCAGCCCAGCTGTCTGGGCTTGGATGTCACAGCCCCCGCCAGAACCTGAGAGTCGATCTTCTCACCACCCATTCTCCTGCAATGTGCAGCAGATGGATGCAAGACTAGCTCATTGATTAACAGGTCATTGGGGCCCATCTTTCCCATGCTGCATTTTATGTTGCAGAGGGCCTGTTAAAAGAATATCAATGACATTGTCAATGTAGTAATCAGGATCTTCTGGGGGAACCAAAGCTTTAAGAATCAATAAAACATTAAAAAAGGTTAAACACTTTACTGGATAAGTCAGAACATATTCCTTAATGATACAGCTTTGGGGGAAAGTGGAATATGAAAAGACAAGGCAATATCACTTTGTAATGGGGAAACACTGCATAAAAAAGATTTCTTCCTCAGTCTGATACTTGGATTCAGTGTGTACACTCGTGAGGACTGCAGGTAGAACAGTGGGATGAGGCCTCTGTGGAGAGTGTAGTGAGGGGACTGGAAGAGAAGAATGCCAGGCGGAGTCCAGTGCTTTTGCTGGCTGTGTGACTTGGCAAACCACTCAATTTCTCTGAGCCTCAGTCTCTTTAGCTTATAGATTTTGCTCCTTATGGGGCTGTTTTGAAGATCTGATGAAATAAAGGGTTTCAAGTGTCAAATGCACATTAGAGTTTTTGTCTGTAATCACGGTGAGTAGTAATCTTAGGGCGGAGCCTCTGCATTTGCAGAGGAATTAGAGAAAAACGCTGTGCAGTGACACAGCTGCAGCGGTGGGGGCTCCTCCCCCAGCACCTGCAACGGGGCTCTTGGTGAATAGGAATTGCTGCTTCCATGCATGTTCAGTAAGACTCTTGTGAATTCCTTATGCATTTCCATCTGTGGAACCTTCCTTACCCATTGAGTTCCTTCTCCTGGGAAGCACTCCTCTCTCTCCACTTCTGATTATGGTTTGCAAACCCCAACCATCCTTGGGGCCAGTTAAGGCATGGGAGCGGGCTATGCTCCTGCCTCTCTCTCCCAGCTCCCCGAAGCTGGGAGGGGCTTGAAACTTTAGATGCCTGACAGAACTGTCAGAATGATGTTTTAGTGGCATGAATTGGGAAATGTAAGTTTTCATCTCTGACTTCGACATGTGTAGAAGTTGTAAAATATATTAGAAAATAAAACAACAACAAAAAAAACCCATGGGGGCATTGGAAAAACCTCAACATCAGCAAGACTTCAATTATGCTCTCAGAAGCACCTTCCTCTCCCAGAGAATTCATCCTTGTAAGTCTGTGAGGGCTGAGGCTGCGTGCTCTCCCACCTTCTCCGAGAAGCCCTTCCTGGCAATTCCAGCCTGCCGTGGCTTGTGAACTCTTCAGGCACCTGCTGTTTTTATTTCACAATTTAGCCTTAAAGGCAACATAATTCTGAATGAATCTTTTGTAGCTGTGCAAGCACCAGTCTTGGTTTTCTAAGGAGACCGAGTTCTCCAAAGGCAGGACTGCATCTTCTCTCATAAACCCCAAGGTGAGCCAGGCCAGACCTCTCTAAGCACATGTTAACTGATGTCCTGAAAGGGTCACAAGCTTCCAATGGCTTTCCACTGAAAGAAGGTTCTGGAACTACTTTTCTAGTAGTTCCTATAACTCTGGGAATGCTGAGTGGCCTTGGGATGCCATCGCAGATGAAGAGGCTGCCTCTGGTGTGGTAAGACAAATGGACGTGGAGAGACACCTGAGCTCCACTCCTAACAGGACAAGACAGAGAAGAACTGGATCTGAAGTTGCAGAGCAGAGGGCAGAAAGGAGCACTTAGGAAGCTCTCATTCTCAGGGATGAAGGGCTTAGAGATGGGTCATCTGCACAGGCTAGGACGAGCCTCTGGGACACTGCTCAGCTCTGTTTGCTTCTGACTTAGGTCCCACTGGGCCCCCTGCTTTGGGTGACTTGTTCAAAGTTAAGGCATGCTACTACCTGGGGGTGGGGTGGGTTTATGCATTCGGAGAACACAAGGTGTGCAACAGTGAGAAAAAGACAAAAGTCCCTGCTGTGGTGGGGCTCACATTCCAGTGTGTGTGTGGCCAGAGGGAGCCAACAAGCAAACAAAAATGAAACAGGCAATTTCAGAGAGCTAAGAAGGAAATAGAGGAGACTAGTGTTACTGTACTTGGAAGGTCAGCAGCCCATGGGCTCAATGACTAGAGGCTGAGTCCTTTTCAGGAGAGAAAGGACGTGGCGGGGAGTGGCCCAGGCCGTGTGGGATAAGAACTTAGTTGTGCAAGGCGCTTGGATTTCACTCCAAGTGCAAAGGGAAGGCAGATTGCCCGGATTGCTGAGTGGAGGAGGATGAGACAGGTGGGTGATGATGGTGGCCGGGGCCTGGGCGACTGCCTTTCTTCTTCCCCCAACTGGACCTGCCCCATCCACAGCCCCTGCCTCCCATGAGCCTTGCAGGAACTCCAGCCAGTGAAGGCTACAGAAGGCCTTGACCGAATCGCCAAGCCCCAATTTCCAGCTTCCTCGTGTAAAGTAGAACTGGCAGTGGTGTCCCTCATAGGGTGGCTGTGAAGATGAGATGAGGACACACGTGCACCAGAGATGGGGGACAGGAAGTGCTTGATGAAGGTGTGGCCGCTCTTGAGTCCACCCCCACATCAGGAGATTCTGGAATTAGGATGCACTTTACCCTTGTGTCATTTAAGGGAGAGTTTGCATGAGTTTTGAAAGCTCATCCCCAAATTGATGTCTTAGATTTGAGGAAATCCAGTGTTACGGACCCAGTCTGCCCATGTTTACCTCCATTCCCTAGCCCTCCTCCTGCCTTTTGGAATCTCACTGTCCTTCCAGTCCCTCCTGTCCCAGCAGCCCTCCCTCACTTCCCAGGCTTTGAAGGGCCACCTTTGTGTCCTGCCAGCTCAGAAAGCACTCACCTCCTGGGCTACCCAGTGTGAGATGAGCCACGCAGCTGCCACGGAGCGATACCGTGAGGGTCAGGCCTCATGCGCTTTTCTCTGTCACACACCAACCCTGAGCCCCAGGTAGAGATGGGGAAGCCTTTGTGAGCCCTTACCCAGGTGAACATACAGGGAGCCATTCCCACCAGAAGCAATGCCCTTGTCTAGAGCATCCTGGGAGCCATTTCTGTCAGAAGCAGTGCCCTTGTCTAGAGTATTTCTGATGCATTGCCAGTCTCCCCAGCTCCCACTTGCCAGCAGCACACTGTGAGGAGCAGCCTGGCTCCAGTGTTGGGCAGGGTGGGGCACCCTCCTTCCTTCATGGGGAGCTGGCTCTGGCAATAGAGTAGTCCATGATGACCTCCTCCACCTGGCGCATGGGCTTGCTTTCACACTGGCACTCTGGTGTCTTTTCGTGGTATCTATTAGGCATCATAACAAAGTACTGGGGAAAGGCCCACTGGTGGGTGCTTGCCATCTCCTCCCACTCTGTGTCCACAGAGACAGTGATTTGAAGATGCACTGTGGTAGCCCTCACTGAAATTGACATGGTACCAAGCTCTCATTTGGTCAGGGATGGCTTCCTGCAGGAGAAAGTGGGTTTAGGAACAGAATCTTCATAGGTGGAGGATATAGAAGAAACTATGGAGAAGAAACTGCCTAAGCCTCAGGGAGCACGGAAAAGCTCATCGCACTTCCTACTGCTATTGGCAAGGGGTTGGGGAGATTTAATAGCACAGATACGGCTAGTGTCACCCACTTCTTGCCCTTTCTGCCTTGAATGTGGATGTGTTAGCTGTTTGGCAGCTGTCCCGTGACCAGGAGCAATGACCGTTTAGCTGGAAACTCTGTCCAGGGCTATATCTAATCCTTACTGCAACCTTATAAAGCAGGAGCCATTATCCACCCTATCTTACCAGTGAGGAAACTGAGGTTCAGAAGTAGAAGAGCACACAGGAATTAGATGGTAGAGATGGACTCTGAATCCAGGTGTGGCCCATCTCAGAGTCAGTGCTGTTAACCATGAGCCCTGCTCTTCTCCTGAGAGCTGGGCCAGCGGAGGCCTCCCAGCACGCACTTCCCACCCTCACTGCCACACTGCTTCGCGCCGTCTTTTCCTTCTCTGAGAACAGGGGCCCGGATGTGGAAAGCTTGCGGGGAGAGTGTGGGGGAGCCCCTGTGAGGCTGATGTTTAATCACTTGTCTGTTTAGCACCGACGTGTCAGGGAGCAAATGTGGCCCCACGTATGTTGTTTTAATAATAAATCAGGGGTGAGTGCTCACAATTCCTTAATTATGTGCATTTTCCTCAGAAAAAGTTTCAGGGCCCCAGCAGGTGCCTGCTCTCTGGGCCTCATTACTGTTGACAGAACTAGGATTTATGCGCTCCCAGCAGGGCTGGGAGACTGCCCGTGTTTTCCCTGCTATTAAAATGTCACCTCGGGGTAAATAATATGTGTTAACACACCAGACACATCTCCCAGGTTTGTTTCTTTTACCTAGTCTGAAAATAATTAACAGCTTGTAACAACTTCATAACTAAATATAGTGAGTTATTTAGCCTAAGAAAAAAAACTGACATATTTTCCCACCATTATTATTTCATCTCATTTAATTTAATTGTGAAGCCCACAGATTATTGAAATAAGAACAACTTGGTTTCAGTACTCCTGGGGTGTGTTCTCCCAAATCATTGCGTTCAGCACACTCTCACTGCATTGCAAGTTGTTGAGGTGGCTGGAATTGGTGTGAGAAACATTTCTCTCTGGTGGCCTTGTTAACACTTCTTGGTCAGTACTGGATGCTTCCTGTCCTCCCTCTTTCAGTTGTCATGGCTGCTGGGGATATGCTCAGTGACCAGCTAGAATTTGGTTCAACAGAACACCTGTTTCCAACCCCCTGTCTCTCACCTGCTTCTCTGCTATAGGGGATAAAAGGGAGATATAGTCAGTTTCCCAGAATTCCTTGCAGCTGTGTCATGGGATCTGGTTCTAATGTGATATAATGTGGTTGGTGGAAGGTTTCAGCAAAAGCTTTTGCTTTCCTGAAAGGAATTAGATAGGTAAAGCTGTCATCACCTCTTCCTTTTCTTTCTGCTTGAGTATAAATGTGATGTTTGAGCTGCAGCAGCCATCCTGTGACCATGAGGCAAGACACATATGGGAGAGCCACCACACTAAAGACAATGAAGTGGAAAGGAGCTTGGGTCTCTGATGACACCATTAAACAGCTAAACTGATGCTAGCAACTGCCTAACATGACACTTACTATGTAAGAAAAATAGGCTGGGCATGGTGACCCAAGCCTGTAATCCCAGCACTTTGGGAGGCTGAGGTGGGCGGATCATCTGAGGTCAGGAGTCGAGACTGGCCTGGCCAACATGGTGAAACCCATCTCTACTAAAAATACAAAATTAGCCAGATGTGGTGGCAGGCAGCTGTAATCCCAGCTCCTCGGGAGGCTGAAGCAGGAGAATTGCTTGAATCTGGGAGGCAGAGGTTGCAGGGAGCTGAGATCACACCATTGCACTCCAGCCTGGGCAAAAAGAGCAAAACTGTCTCAAAAAGAAAAAAAAGAAAAAGAATCTCATATCTTTTAGCTATTGTAGTTGAGTTTTACAGCTTAATACATTTCTCATTGATACTTATTTTATGGGAAAACATATCTGGCTCAAGTGGTGACCAACCCAGCCCCAAGCTGCAAGATCTGGGTAGTTCTGGAGAGGAATCAATCTTATTTCTATTCTCCCTTCCTCCCTCCCTCCCTTCCTTTCTTTTTTCCTTCCTTTCTTCCTCCCTCTTTCCTTCTGTCCACTCATTTACTCATTCATCTACCCAACACACATTGATGTAGCACCTATAATGTGCCCTCTTGGTGCTGGGGGCAACAGTAGTAAATAAGAAAGAAGTCCCTGCTCTTCGGGAGCATGAGCTGTGTTAGAGGCCGATAATATAAGCACACATATAAGCAGGATGAACTCACAGTAGCAAGTGCTAATTGGAAGGTAAAACAGGGCGATGTGTTAGAGTGTGGGGGCAGGAGTGACAGTCCCACTTTAGACAGGGTAGTCAAGGAAGACCTTTCTGAGGAAGTGACATTTTTGCTGAGTACTGAATGACCATAATGAGCCAGTCATTTAAAAATCTTAGGGATGATGTTCCAGGCAGAAGGAAGAGTAACTGCAAAGTCCCCCAGGAGAGCAAAGCCCTGGCCTGGTGAAAGAAATGGAAGAAAGGCAGTGTGGCTGCAGAATTATGAGCGGGGAGGCTGGGGCAGCCTCAAGCATGGAGAGAGGCAGAGGCAGGTCATGCAGGCCCCTGGAGGACAGAAGTCATTTCTCATGGTAGCCCCAGAAGCCACAGAGACTTGCCATCAAGTGTGAGCCTCTGGTTGAATGGTGGGAGTTGGGAGGCCGGCGTGTTGACTGTCATGGTGCTCAAGGGGCCTACCTGGGGTTTCTGTCCCAGCAGAGCCCTGAGCGCCCAGTGACTGTGTTGGGCACCTTGGTCCCCAATCAATTCCTGGAGAAGATGCTGTGGAAAAGCTCACTGAGATTAGTTGGGACTCTTAAATTACAAGGGCTACAAAGCCAGTTTGAATTCGTTTAAACAAAAAAGGAATTTTTTGGAGGTACCTCTGTTAGCCCAACTGAAGAGTGAAGGAGCTAAGGTATTTATCCACCAACTACCCATGTATCTATGATTAAGATCAGCCTTGTGGGGCAGCTTTCAGCTTGCCTTGTTTGGCCAGAAAAAAATTTCAGGCAGAGTCTAGGGTATTTGCAGAAAGCAACTTTCAATTCTAGAGGTGGGAGTCAGGGGACGCTGTGGGGCACACAGCATCTGCCACAATGCTGATGGGCAAAACTCCTTTGCCTGCTCTCCTCTGTGTGCTAACTGTGGAAGTGGATGACAGGACAGCAGTCCTGTGTGGCCGTGAGTTTTTACAATGGCATTCTTGTGTCTGTTGATTTGGCTGACTGCTCTAAGACAAGGATTGGTACATTTTTTTCATAAAGGATCAGGTAGTAAGTGTCTTAGATGGTGTGGGCCCCAGGTCTTTGCTGTCTGTCCTAGCAGGAAGCAGCCCTGGGCAGTGGGTGGAGGAATGGGTGTGGCTATGATCCAGTAGAACTTATGCATGGAAACAGGCAGAGCCTTGGGTTTGATGCCTGGGCTGTAGTTTGCCAACCCCCATTTTGAACAGTCTCTGGGTTCCTTATGTGAGAGGCTAACAGTGGGTTCTACAAAAGGAGAATCCTTCTTCAAGTAAGGTGAAGAGGCTTCACTGTCAAGGGGTGGCAGGTGCTTTCTGTGGGTTGCAAGTTGGGGATGTGCAGGTGACCCCTTTTACTGGTAGTGGTGGTGATAGTAGTGGGGGAAAGGTTTCTTGAAAGGTGAACTCTAAAGAAACCAACCATCATTAGGGTCATTATAGACCAGTCCCTAAGTAGATGACTTTGACTCATGTGCTGTTCCTTTTTAAAATTCCTTTCTAAATTCTCTGAAGAGTTGGCAGGCTTTGGCCATAGTTTCTCCCATGGGCCTTCCAGGTCATCTAGTTCAGTGTCCTTTTGTGACTCTCCCTGAAAGGAAAGGACTGATTTTCTGCTGACTGATATTCTGTTGAATTAACCATCTCCTTAAAGCCCTGAAACACTGGAAAGATTTGTATTTAACATATTTTGCACCTCACGACCTGCTTGCCTTTCGTCAACCTTTATGGGTTAAATCTGTCCATTGGAACTTGATATAATAACAAGCAACTACGGCCACAAAGGTGGGCAGGTTAGGGCCATCCCACCTGTGGTGGCCACCTGGCCATCAGTATCTTACAGAGATACCAACCAACCTTTTACAGATTCCAGCAGTGAAGTCAACATGTGGGTGAGTTTTGGATATGAGTATAGGAGACCAAAGCACCCCCGTGCTAAGGGATATTTGTTAGTTGCATGCAACACCGCCTAGTCCCGCCTGACCATGGAGCCTAACAAGAGTTTAAAAACACTTGTTCTACTCATCTTGCATTTCCTTATCGATAGTGATTTATAGCTGTGCCTCAAACAACCCCGTCTCCCCTATATGACATATAAAATTGGGGAAATTTGGAATCTTCAAGGCATAATGTTAGGTATAAGTTATGGCAAGTACTGGAAAATCTGGAATAATTGGACATATCCAGAATTAATTGGCAGTATTATCAATCAAGAATATCAAAAAAACAGATCAGATTCCAGAAAATATTCCCCAGAAGCCCCTCCTGGACAGGTGGAGACAGAATTCATATGGTATTAGAGAGGATGACATAACTGTGGGTGAGTCCCTGAGACAGGCTGGAGGCATTGTAATGGTGTTGACCAGTGCCTTGTGAAGGTTGTATTCCATCAAGGTATGTAAAGCAAAAGACCTTCTCATCAACAAACGAGTGCCTACTGTTTTCCAAGTGCTGGAGATACAGCAGTGAACACAACAGAGTTCCTGCCCTCATGGAGCTCACATCCTATTACAAGAGGCATCACACATACACCAGTGAGTTCACGACAGCCGGATGGTGAACGGTTAGGCCGATTAAGTCAGCTGGGCATGAGGGAGCCTAGCAAGTTGCTTTTTATGTAAGGTAGCCAGGGAAGGCCTTCCTGATGAGCTGCCATTTGAACAGGCACTGGAAGGAAGAGAGCAAGCACCTGGCTATCTTTGGAAGGATGGAGCCTGGCAGGGGGAGCAGCAGGTACTGGACACTGAGGAGCAAAGTGGGAGAGCACAGGGCCAGTGTGTCAGGCAGCAGGCAGGGTGCAGATCACACAGGGCCTCCGGGCCCCAGCCAGGAGTGTGCATGTCCTTGTAGGTGTGAAGGGAAGCTGATAGAAGGTTGACAGCAGGGAGTGGCATGGTTTCCTCTGTGTTTTAGGAGTTCCCTTGCAGCTGCCGCCTGGAGACCCAGCCACTTCAAAGTCTGGGAACCTGTTAGGTGGCTGTGAAATGACATTGATGAGCCATCACTGGGCCTGACCCAGGATGGCAACTCTGGGGGGAATAAATGAAGTTTTGCAGCCAGAGCCCATGTGTTACTTGGTGATGGGATAGTTGTGTTGAGAGAAGAAAGAGGAGTCAAGTGTGACCACAGGGCTCTTGGCCTGAGCAGTTGGGGATGGAGTTGCTGTTGACTGAGACCAGGAGAGATGGCAGGGAGAGCAGAGTAGGATTAGGAGCTCAGCAGTGGGAGCGCTGAGCTTGAGATGCAAATCAAGTGGAGATACCAGCTTGGATGTCAGATATGTGATCTTGGAGTTCAGGGTGAGATGAAGCAGGGACCCCTTCTTTTAGGGGCCTGCAGACCCTAAGCATGGAAATAAAGGAAAATCCTGACTTATTTCAAGAGAAATTTCAGACACCTAGCCTGGGGCTGGGTCTTCAGGAAGGGGTATGTGGGTGTGAATGAAGCCCCAGGAGTAAATGAGCAAGTTGTTAAAATAAAAGGATATCGCAGCCTAAAACAGTAGCCCAGGAAGTTAAAGCTCCAGACATGTTTGGTTTCACTATAAAAACTAAAGGCTGCTCCTTAACCTGTATCCCTGAGTTGTCCTTCAGAGGTGCCGACTCCACCTAACGAGTCCAGATGCAGACAAGAGGGAAGTGAGAACTAAGCTTCATTGCTTTGTTTCTTCCTGGGGGGGCTTAAAGAAAATCACTCTTAGCCAGTTAACATGTTTCCAGTAACCCAAAATTTGTAAACAAAGCTTCTCTTCCTTAGCCAATTACAAAATCAGAAAATCTTTGACTCTACCTATAACCTATAAGCCCCCTACTTCAAGGTACATTACCTTTTTAAGCTTAAACCAATGTAAAACCTCCATGGTGTATTTGATTTATGATTTTGCCTGTAGCTTCTTTCCTGAAATTTACCCTGCCTTTAAAAACCCTTGCCTGCAAGCCGTCAGGGAAGCCAGGATTTGAGAAATAGCTGCCTGGTCCTCTTCACCTGGCACCCTGCAGGTAAGCACCTTTTTTTCTATCACTGCAAAAACCTCGCTCTGGGCACCACACCAGGCAAGTGGGCCTCAGTTTGGTTGTGACAAGGGAAGAGGCCCAGAATGGAGATGTGTATACAGGAGTCACCACTCCCCACACTCTTCTTTGTCTACGCTCACTGCCTGGTGAATCTCATCCAATTTCAAGGTTTTAAAACCCATCTACATGAGTCTTGTTCATTCTGATGTTTAGAAATCAGGAGTTGAAAAGTCTGTAATGCAGAGGTTCTCAACAGAGTTTTGCCCCAGGGGATATTTGGCAATAGTTGGAGACATCTTTGGTTGTCACCACTGGAGATGGGAGTGCTATTGCCATTTAGTGAGTGTAGACCAGGGATGCTGGTGACCGTCCTACAAGGTACAGTGCAGACAGACTCCACCACAAAGAATTATCTGGCCCCAAGCCTCAATCCTGCCAAGGTTGAGAAACTGCTGTAAAAGAATCAGAGAAAGAGTGGCCAAGGGGAGGGAGAGAGCCAAGATAGAATCTTCCCTGTGGCTTGGTCAGGGGCCTTACGAAGCTCCAGTTCCTACGTAGAGGAGATCTTGGAACGATAACAGCTTGCACAACTTCTAACCACCCAGCCCCCAATAAGCCTCAGTAAAGGTTTTCTGAACCGAATTGAATTTTATTCACTAATTCTAGCGCCAGACAGGATCACATCAAGTGTTGGGGAGCCTTTCCCACCTGCAGCGTGCTCCCCTGTGGGGCTGTGGCAGTCTCCCAAAGGGGCTTTCCCACCTGCAGCCTGCTCCCCTGCGGGGCTGTGGCAGTCTTTCAAAGGGGCTTTCCCACCTGCAGCCTGCTCCCCTGCGGGGCTGTGGCAGTCTTTCAAAGGGGCTTTCCCACCTGCAGCCTGCTCCCCTGCGGGGCTGTGGCAGTCTCCCAAAGGGGCCTCCACTGTCTGTTTGTGCTTTCATTCATTTGCTCGTTCATTTCATTGCCATGTTTTCACCTTGTGTCTCCTGTGTACCGGGCCCTGTGGTTGCCCGGTGCTAGGGCTCAAAGCCTAAGTAAGATGAGCATGGTCCCTTCTCCACACAGCCTCCATTTTAGTGTGGAACACAGAATGTGTGAAAGCAGAGAAAACAGAGATGATGGGGAGCGCTGTGGAAGGAACACAGAGTGGGGCAGAGAATGACAAAAGCTCACAGGCAGCCTGTCTGAGGAGACAGCGTTTCAGCCAAATCCAGAAAGACAAGAAGTCAGCCCCAAAACAGGGGAGTGTGTTCTGAAGATCTTGGAGCTTCCCCTCCATGGGAGAGGGCTTGGCTGTTGAAAGAGAGAGAGATGGGCCCAGTGCGGCAGAAACCTAGAGAGTAAGCGAGACAAGAGCAGCAGGAAAGGAGGGTGGAGAGGTGGGCGGCGCCAGGCAGGCTGGGAGTCCAGGGGCACATGTGCTTCTTACTCCACGACAAGGGTCCCAGCAGGTGTGTCTGAGCCTGGGGCTGGGTCTTCAGGAAGGGGTATGTGGATGTGAAAGAAAGTAGATTTTAGGGACTCCAAACTCACTATGCCAAAGGACAAGTTAAGCTTGGGAGCCGAGTCACCAATTCTGCCTTCTTTTTTATGTTCCCAAGCAGACAGCTGTAATTTCACATGCTTACTTTCTCTTCCTATTATTTTTAAAATTTTTAAAATTATTTATTAATTTTTTTTTAATAAATAGAGTTGGAGTCCCACTATGTTGCCACAGCTTGTCTCAAACTCCTGACATCAATGATCTTCTGCCCCCAGGAGACTTTCCCTCCTTGGCTTCCCAAAGCACTGGGATTACAGGTGTGAGCCACGGCCCACATGCTTACTTTATCTTATGTAAGATGTGGATAATTGACTGTTTCTTTACTCCCTCTTTTCACATGTAAAATGTAGATTCACTGAGCACTAAGCAAAGCCTCATGAGCACACAACCACTGGCCTCATTGCCTACCCTCCCCGCTTTTTTCATCCCTACTTCTCTTCTGTCACTCTTTCCCCTTTAAATATTGAAGTCCTCGAAACCCTCCTGAAAAAGCACAGGTCACAGATCCTACTGGGACTTGTGTTTCTTCTTCCCAGGCGCTTCCTCAAACTTGGCAAAATAAACCTCTGCATTGACTGAGACCTGTCTTGGTAACTTTTTGGTTTGCATGGGATGTGCGGGAAAGGCCAAGATGTAATGAGATGGAAGCCATTGTTCTCCCTGGCTCCAGGGTCCTCAGGACCACTAACCCCCTACATTTTGGGGGTTGGTTTTCTTTTGCATTGGCTGCTTCCAGGAGGGGCTAGGTGGCAACGACCCCTTGGAAATACACATCTAAGCTGACACTGTCTATACACATGCCGCTCTGAGGCCTCACCCTGCTCTGATTTTCACACACATTTCATCACACATTTGTTTTGTAATCTCATGATACCATTTTAAATGCTCTAATTAGACAATGTGGAGTATGTATAATTCCATTAAGAGTATTTGAGTGAAAATAATAAGTAGGGAATTAACTATCTTAGCCGAAACCTCTAATTGCTTGTGGGAAGACAGAAAACAAAAATGCCCACCTACAGGGGTTGTTGAGATCTTAAGATTAAAGACGATATTTCACCAAGGCAGTAATAATCACTGCCAGGAAACATTTTCTTTTTCCCTTCAAAACAGAAGGAAGACAAGTCGAATGAGACTTTCACAGTTTTTCCTTCTGTTGCCACAACAATGTCCGTAGGCTGCTGGATGAAAGGCTCAAATGGTGCGTTGACTCTAATAGCCAAGCTCTGTACCATGCAAGTGAGCTGGCAGGGGTGGGGAGAGCTGGAAGGAGGAGAGTTTTTCAGTGACAGCCCAGAAGGGTTCTAATGTCACAAGCACTGCCACTTCCCTTTCAGCGCCTGTCCTCCCACCCCAGCTGTGGTTCTGGCTGCACTTGGGGGCTGGCTGGGGCAGGCTCTATCCGAGCAGTGAGGGTCACATCCCTGCAGGGCTCCACACTCAGATGATGCACATCTCTCTGTGGCGGTTTCACGGATGGTCTGATGGAGAGGAAGAAAATGTTTACCCAGCAGCTCAGATTGACGTTCCGTTCTTGGCCTGCACTGTCTCAGGCACACCATGAATGCATACCCATTTTTACAAATTCTGTAACTAGGATGTAAGCATCAGCTATATAGATAATTTTTTTTCCTTTTTTGGTCTTAAAAACTGTCTTTATTTGCTGAATTTTAAATATACCTCAAGGCGATGGAGATGGGAATAACAGATGAAACAGGGCTGTCAAAATGTTGATAATTATTGACATTGAGTAATGGTTACGAAAGGGTTCATTATACTCTGATACTTACATGTATTTGAAAATACTTATAAAAGGTGAACATAAAATAAATACACCACTGTGTTTTGCATCTATTCAGTTTTTATTCTAGAAAGTGGCCTTAGGCCCCTGAAAACCTGTGAGGACAAAGTGTAAGATTTTTGCTGATAGACATGAGGGATAACTTTATGGAAGACTGATGGGTGTCTTGAGAAGCATTCCAGCAAGTACTTTGAGATGGGCTGTGGGTGCCAAACAAGCATGGTCTCCATTTGATCTTTCCCATCTTGCTGCCTCCCCAAGGGCCTGATGCACCTGCAGTTATTTCCCCAGTGGCTGCTGGGCTGGTGGGGACCCCTGGGGACATCATATCACAGGGCTGGGGACATTGTATCATGGGGCCCTGGCTCCTGCCACATACTCCTCCTGGAAAACTCATTCTCCTCATCCTGTACTCTGTGCACTGAAAATCCTCCTTGAAGCCTTCCTGACTACCTCAAGTGAAAGTGGCTGTTTCCTCACCCTTTGGCCCTCTCTGATGATGTTGGTTTCTATTTGTCTGGTATTGGAATTGTTTGTAGAGCTCCTGGGTGGGTGGGTTCTGTTCTTCCCAGAGAGAATGTTGTTACCCGAGGCCAGATTTGTGGTCTCCATGAACAGCCCCTGGATGCTGTCTCCTCTGGGCCCCGTTTCCAATATTGGGCTTTCCTAACCCCACAGGGTAAAGAGCCGGTGGCCCTGCCCCTGCATGACCTAGGGCCAGCCTGCTCCCCTAAGCCTCACTCGCCTGAAGTTAAGGTCCAGAACTGCCGGTCTCTCCAGCTGGAAGAGCCCGCGTCTAACAGCCATGGTGCTCCCAGGCCTGGCTTCTTGGCTTGTTTTGCTGTATCTGGCGTCCAGTCCTACTTCTCCTGATACGTGCAGGGGGAAGGGCCCTTTCCTGGAGACACTCATGCCCCTGCCTGCTGTGACACTAATCACCAGGGACACATCTGAGCACATCTAGCATGTGAGGGACTGGCGGCCCGGCCCAAATCCAGCTCCTCCCTAGGGCTGAGCTGTCAAAATCACGAACATTTTGGTGGTGACAGGAAGCAGGTGAGGCCTCTTCCATTAGCGATCACTCTGCAGCATCAGGCAGAGATATTTTCCACTTTTAAGAGAATGTATCTGAGGCAGCTTTGGCACGTCCTGGGGGGAGGCTCAGGGACAACCCCTGGGAACAGGTCTCCATCCTCTCTTCCTTAGGCTCAAGGAATTAAATGACATTTTATTACTCCAATAAATATTTCAAGGGTTTCTTTTGTCTCCAGGAACAATAGAGGATGAGAAGAGGAGACATATTCTCTCTGCTGTCCCTTTGAGGGGCTGGTGGCCTGTACAGGGTCCCCCTCAGAGCCGTTTAGGAGAGTTGCAGCCTAAAGCTGCTTCAGGTCAGGAGACATCACTGACCCCTGCTGTGGTCATCCTTGCTTTAAACCAGAAACAAAATTTGTCCCATAGTAAGCTTGGCATACATGGAGCTAGTCATGGTGGGCCTCCTTTTCACTGCTGCATCCCTGTTTCAGAGAGGTTGACGTGTAAAAAAATGTGAGTCTTAGAATCAAAGACATGTGATAATGACATGTTCCCAGAAGTGTTATCAAGAGGCAGGAACAAGGGAAGGGTGCAGGGGACAGGCCCTGGGGAAGGAGAAGTGGTGTAGGCTGGAGTGGTCAGGCCAGGAAGGCTTCATGGAGGTGGTGGGCCCAGAGCTGGGCTGTGACAAGTTGTGCATAGGAAGGGGCAGGACAGAGGCACTGGCAGGGCTGTGGGAGCAGAGGGCACCTGGATTGCAAAGGACCAAGGCCTGTGGAGTTTGTCTGGGCATCAGTGAGCAGCCCCCAAAGTTTCCAACCTGGTAGTGCTAAAGGGAAAGATGTTTTAGGGAAAGTACTCTGAGTTTTAGAGAGAGACTGATGCATAAGTTAACAGGAGGTTATGGAGGGAGCTGAGGGTTGGAAACAGAAGCAGTCTGGAGCTGGGGATGGGGGGCAGCGGTGATGGAGGCTGAGAATATGAGATAGTGACGGGTCTCATCACACCCACAACCATTTCCCTGAGCAGCCTCTCTGCCTAGAGGTCTGGGCTTCAGTTACCTCAGAACCTTGTTCCCCACACACTCACCAGTCCCAGGTCCACCGTGGACCACTCCCAAAGCCCCTTGGGCATTCCACACTCTCCATATATATGGGAGAGCATGTTGCCTGCAATGGGTCCAAGCCTTCCAGACACAAAAGGACTGATGTGGGATAAGGGGCAACCATCGTAACTGGAAACTTCTTCTTCTGATGAAACTATGATAACACTTCTCTCCTCTGGGGTGGTGCCTGGCTGCACCTAAGGTGGTCTGCAAAGGAGCAGAGATTCCCCCCCAGGAATATCCTGCACCACCCTGCAATCACTTCCCCCAAAGGTGACCCAGATAGCTTCCTGGCACCAGCTAGAAACACAAGCTAATTCTCCAGTGGGCTACCAGTCTAGGAGATGGGGAGAGGGGAAAGTCAAGATGGCTACTGGAGAGCTTGGCATCTAGAGGGGCTTCTAGTGGAACAGAATGGAACTCATGTGAGGGATGGCATGGTCGGGAGCCCACGTGGTGCCCCTACAAGCCCTGAGACAGTGCTGTCTCCTCCAGATCAAGGCCACCTGAGGGTTGATGCCAGCCCCAGAGGTCCCCCCACCCTCACATCCCAACGCCTTCCCAGGGAAACTTCCTTGCCTTTTTGTGTGGTGCAGGCTGCTTTCCACGAAGACCAGATGGAACTCATTAAGCTTAGGTCTGTTGTGGCTGAAGACAGATTTAGTTCACCCAGAGGCAAGAGCCGAGTGCTGATTAGCTATGCTGTCCTGCCCATGAAGAAGGGGATGGAAGGTGTGCTAACTGCTGAATTTTAGGTGGAGTGTAAAGTAAACATCTCTTTAAGTTTTGAAGGTTTAATGGGTCATAAGATTATTCCAAATTACTTGCCGCTCTAATATTCAGCTTCTACCTTTCCCAGTGGGCCGGGGTTCCATTCCTCCTAGTTGTAAGGACTCAAGTTCATTGATGGTAGGAGGTAGTAATGATTTGTCAAGAACAGTTTCTCTCAAGGTATGTACCATATGAGCTTGTGTGTGCATGTGTATGAGTGTGTGTATTACTGTGTGCGTGTGTGTATGAGTGTGTGTGCGTGTGTGTATAAGTGTGTGTGTGTAAGGGTACAGCTTTGGGGGAGTGGTGTCCTCATACACACCACTGTTGTCCTGTTTAGAAAAGGTGAGGCAGTCGTAGCTGTGTCCCTCCAGGTGGATTAGCCAGTCATGCCTTAACTGCCCCTGAAGGTATTTGCAGACCCTGACCTGAAATGAAATGCCAGGCCTGGTGGTATAATGCCTGTTGCGAAATCAGGCCTTGAAAAATCCCTTCAATCACCACCAGTATAGCATATAGGCTTTGTTTGTGCAGTGCTGTAGGGCAATAACTGTGCACATGGTGCTGAACCAAGCAAAGTCAGTAAGCAGCTGGTGGCCTCTTCCCCTGTGAAGCCCATTGAATTGCTCCAAGAGAGCAAGGAGATGGCTGTTTATCCTTGCAGAGTTTATGCCACTCCATTTTAATATAAGCATCTTGAATGTTAATTTGGATAATAGACTTGTTTCTTGCTGTGAAGATCACATAAGAGAGTGGAACCACATCTTCCACACCGAGCTGGAGCCCGAGGTCAGAGCAGTGTGCTTCACTGTGAAGCGCTCAGCACAACATCTGGTGCACGGTCCACACAGCCAGAAGCCACATTAGCGTTACGGAAGAGGAGTGTGCATTTCCTCCATACATGAATCATGGAACGTCAGAGGTGGCAATGGCCTTAGAAGGAGGGCAGGAGATGAAAAGGGTTTTGGCAGAAGCAAGACTCAGACAAATGCAGAGGCAACTTCTTGCCTGTCTCAGCTGTCACCTTAATTTTTTCCTTATGGCAGAGTGCACTGAGGTCCTGAGTCTTTTTTTTTTCCACAAGACATAAGGTCCTACTGTCTTAGAACACTCCATCTCAGTGAGAATTGCATTTTGTTTTTAATTTCATGGATGTTTCTCTGTGGATTCTTACTTGTTTTTTTTTTTGTTTTATTCTGTTTTGTTTTGTTGGAGTCAGTGTCTTGCTCTGATGCCAAGGCTGGAGTGCAGTGGCAGGATCTCAGTTCACTGCAACCTCTGCCTCCCGGGATCAAGTGATTTTTGTGCCTCAGCCACACAAATAACTAGGGCTACAGATGCGCACGACCATGGCCCAGCCAATCTTTTGTGTTTTAAGTAGAGAGAGGTTTTGCCATGTTGGCCAGTCTAATCTAGAATTCCTGGCCTCAAGTGATCCGCCCCCCTCAGCCTCCCAAAGTGCTGGGATCACATGTGTGAGCCACCATGCCAGCCACTTGTTTTGCATTTGACTTCCTTGAGTCTCAGTTCATGAAAAATGGGTGTGTCACTTCAGATGCACATGCGTGTACACACAGTCACATGTGGAGCTATGCTGACAGCCCCATCACACAGGATCAGGGAAGGTTTCCTAGGGGAGACCTTTGAATCCAAGAGAAGAGGGCAAATTGTAACAGAAGAGGGAAGGCGATTTTATGTACCTGCGATGAGGTGAAAAAGCTCCAGTAGAAGACAATAGGAATGACTTAAGCTGGAATTCGGAGAAGACTGGGGTGGGCGAGGGCGGGGGGTCATATAGTGTTTACCCAAGGGCTTACCTGCTGGACTGACACAGATCCCAACTGGAACACTCACTGGCTGTATCATCCTAGAAAATGACCCTACCCCCATGCCTCAGTTCCGTCGTTGGTAGAGAATCGCCACCTCCCAGAGTTCTTCTGAGACCAAGTGAGGTGAGGGGAGCTGGGCACTGACAACTCAGCTCTTGCTCTGTGCCTGCTTCAGGTATTATTTGGGTGTGCGGTGCATCTCAGTATTGCAAATGGGAGTTTTCCAGACTCCACTCTGAATAGCAGTTAAAAAACAAAAAAATTCAGGGCTAGAAGTAGATTCATCACCTGAGGGTGTGAACCCCCTGTGGTCTCCTTCCTTCAGTTTCTTGGCATAATTCAGTGGTTTTGCAGCCTTCAGGGTGCTGTGGACAGCTGAAATTGCAGTTGGCGAGATCTCCCATCACTTAGTTAGCTTCTCTATCTCTTCTCCCATACACAATAGTCAACACCACTGCCACTTTCCCTCCAATTTTCTCCCAGACTGACTGCTTACCTGTCATGCCTGCTACTTTGCCCACCGCTGCTGACTCTCCACAGAGCTGGTGGAATGCATGGAACTCAAGGACAGGGCCTTTTCTTACCCAGGGGAAAAAAAAAAATCTCTTCTATTTGCTAATTTGCCTTGTTTCAGCTTCCCTCCAATCTTGCAAATTAGCAGGTCAGGCTGCTTTAAAAAAAGCTTGTGCATGGCCAGGTGTGGTGGCTGACGCTTGTAATCCCAGCACTTTGGATCATTTGAGGTCAGGAGTTCAACACCAGCCTGGCCAACATGGTGAAACTCCGTCTCTACTAAAAATACAAAAATTAGCTGGGCATGTTGGCACCCTCCTGTAGTCCCAGCTACTCAGGAAGCCGAGGCAGGAGAATCACTTGAGCCTGGGAGGCAGAGGTTGCGGTGAGCCAAGATCGTGCCACTGCACTCCAATCTGGGCAACAGAATAAGACCCTGTCTCAAAAAAAAAAAAAAAAAAAAAAGGTGGTGCAGATGTTAGTGCCATGAGGCTGCTTCTAACCCTCCTGTGGCTTCTCATGCCCTCAGTCACATACCTTGTTCTAAGGGCCCTGCATGTCCTGCCCTGTCAGCCTCTCCCTCACCCCCCCTTGAACTCACTCCTTTCCTGGCTCCTTCCAAAATCTCCCTAGGCATGCTTAGCTCCCTCCTGCCTGAACCCCTGCTCTTCCCTCTTCCTGAAACACTCTCTCACTTTTTGCCTGAGTAGTTTCTTCTCATTCTTACTTCCAGGGAGATAGGCCGGGAAAGGCTTTCTGAGCAAAGACTGTTACTAGGTTCTTTTCATCCACGGTATATACAAATATATGCATAAATACAAATTGCAGCATGTTTAGTTGGACATGGGGCTCTCTGGCTAATCCACAGTTTTGATGAGAGCAGGAACTGTGTCTGTTTCACTCTTACACTGTACTCCCCTCATTACAGGGCTGCCGGGAGCCCAGATGGTGCCTTTCTGCAAAGTCGACAGGGGCCCTTCCTCAAGACACTTGATATATCTACTGGAACATTGTTTTGGTACACTTTTTTAGAACAAGGCACATTATTACCATCTGCTAGAAAATTAGCATAATAAATACAGCGTTCTATGCTACTGTGGTGTGACCCAGATATGGTGTTTTTTCACAGTGCACAAATTGTACAACTGTACTCGGCAACCCTCCCTATCACCTACCACAGTGTCTACATCATAATTAATATTTGTTGAGTAAATTAATTAGTTAATGGGAAAGCCCTGAGTCCAGGGTAAGAACAATGGATTCAGAATCTGGCTGCCAGGGCTTTGGCGACAAAAGTCATCACTTGCCAGCTGGCCTTGGTGAAGTTACTCACTGCTTGGAGCCTGTTTCTTTACCCGTAAGACAGGGTTCATGATCCCTGGCCACCTCTTAGGTTTGCTGTGAGGGTCTAGCAAGATCACAGTGCAAAGTTAACATACTTGGCTCATGGGCCCTCAGTGTAGCAGACCCAGTTGGTGCCTGTGCTGTCTCCTGCCCTGTCTCTGCCTTCATTTGCAGGCTGCAAGCTTCTCACCTCAGGCCATCCAGGCTCTCAGCAGTTCTCAGGACTTTCTCCAAACTGTGTACTTACTCAGCCCTCAAGGGCAGGTGCAGGGTGGGAATGGCTGTGGTTCGGGGGAGAGAATTAATATACCAGGGACAGCAGCTCTCCATGGGGATAGGACCTGCGGGTAAATGCCCCAGCCTCCCATCTTTTAGAGGGATGAGTCTGAGGTGTTTTCTCTACAGCTCCCCAGACAGTCCCCAGCAGGATGGAGACTCAGTTTCCCACAGTGGCAACAAGTGCAGCAGACCCACCGTAGCTTCTCTCCCTTTCCTTCCTCACCCTCTCCACTTTCTTATTCCAGCTTCCTGGGATCAAATTATAAAGAAACCAACCATACCTAAGTCCTCAGCTCTGTTCTGCTTTCAGGAGAACATTAATAACACCCATATCCTAGAGAATCAAGCTGGGTTTTTTCCATTATCTTCTGCTAGAATATCCTGAGGAAGCAGCTGCAATTCCAGCCTAGTCTCTGGAATAACAGGGACCTTGGGGACAGATCAATGTCCAGAAGAGGGTGCACAGATAGTGTAGCCCACAGGGATTCTGGGACTGGGGTTGGGGGAGGGGGGGCAGAGATGAGGAGGAGCGGGGTTAAGGGCAGGGCCTGGGAGACACCATCCTAATGGTTCTGCCCTCGGGAAAGGGCTGCCAGCTGCTCCAGGACAGCCCATTGTTTCAGCTGAGAGAGGTGACAGTGCTCCCTGGAGTGCCGACTGGTCTGCCCATTTCTTCTTGAATTTTTGTATTAGCTATTGCCACAGAAATGCTACATAGCAAAGCAACCCAAAAGCCAGTGGCTCGAAACCCCAGCCACTGGTTCCTACAGTTCATGTGGCTGGCACTGAGCTCTGGCAGGGCAGCTCTTCTCTAAGTCTCTCCCTTCCCAGGTGATGGTAGAGGCACAGGCTGAGAAGCTCCACCATGCAGGTGTAGCATGTGGGCCATGCTTGCCAGTGTCTCATTGGCCAGAATAAGTCACATGACTGCATCTGATGTCAGAGAATTTCCTTTTGCCCCCAGGTAGATTTGATGCAAAAATGTGGACACAGGAAAGGGGAATAACTGGAACCCTTAAGCATTCCACCACGTGCATGGGGAGGGTCTCCAGTAGTAAAACCTGTTTTATCCCAAGTGGCTGTACTTTCTGGGCATCTAACAGTGACATGACCAGTGCCAGTGAGCAACCTCTGCCTTTAGACTTAGGTTTCCAACTTAAAGCTAACCTGGCAAAGTCTGCTTCTTCTACAGTCAGCCTCACCTCTGTTTGTTTGTTTATTTGTTTGCTATTTGTTTTTAGAGCTGGGGTCTCTCTTTGTTGCCCAGGCTGGGGTGCTGTGGGGCATGATTACACTTCACTGCAGTCTCAGCCTTGGGTTGGAGCAATGGTCCAACCTTAGTCTTCGAATAGCTGGGACTACAGGTGCCTGCCATCACACCTGTCTCTTTTAAAAAGAAGTTTGTAGATATGGGGTCTTGCTATGTTGCCCCGGCTGCTCTTAAACTCCTGGCCTCAAGCGATCCTCCCACCTCAACCTCGCAAAGTGCTGGGATTGCAGGCATGAGCCACCCCGCCTGATCTCTTGCATCTGTTCAGCATAACCCATCAGCCTGAGGTGCAGGTGCGGTTCTTTCCTCTCCATTTCTGAGCATTTACCTGTCTAGCCTGGCAGGGAAGCCCAGCACTTCCTGATGGCCTAACTCAGCATCATTTAGAGTCCAAGGTGGCAGCAGTCACTGCCGTGCTTGCTCCTCTCAGAGAGAAAACACTGGGCCCGGGTGGCCTTCTTTTCCTGATGTCCTAGAACTGATCCTCCCACCCCACCGCTAGTCTGGACTCAGCTCATTTGCGGTTCTCTTCTGGGGCCCTGAGGCTCAGTGAGGACCATCCAAACCCCCCAGAGGTTCTTGTCATGTCAGAGCTCCAGAAAGAAGAGTTGGTCTTGATGCTTTTCCTCCTGGAGGTTCCTTGGCTCCTTTGCAAATGTGTCCTCCTCCCCCACTCCTCCCCTTCCGCTCCGGGGGCACAATGCCACCAAATGTCCTATCTTACTTTCGCTGGTGCCCCCACCTTCCACTGCGTGCCAGAGGGGGCCGCTCACATTACGCTTCTCAGGAAGACCTGCTCCAAGGTGATATTCTTTCACCCAGCCTGAGAAGCTGCTGGCAGCTTTTTTTGAAAATAAACAAAATCACTTTTCATTCCACCCTGTTGGTACATTTGTTTATGTTTTCTGCTTAAGGTTGTGTTTGAGCTCAGGGCTTTGGGTGAGAAAAAGCTGGAGAGTTCTAGGCCTGGATGTCCCCTGGGGCCTGTTCTTCTGTGACTCTCCATGACTCTGCTCTGAGAAAGAATCCTTTCCCTCATTTTCCTGCCATCCTTCACAGGCCGGGGCTGGACTCACCTTGGGGGTGTGGTTGACCCCACCTGTGCACTGCTGCCCTCTGTCCCTGTTTCGAGTTTCAAACATTGCTTACCCTGCAGCTGGCTTTAAAAAGCATCATAAAGATCAGGCTGGTGGGAGGAGAAGGAGGAGGCATGGCTGGGGGAACTTCAGAGCTATAAACATTTAGGCATCTGAGGCTTATTTAAGAGCATTCTAATTTAGCAGCTGTCTTGGCACAGCTGGCTACCCTGGTGCACAATACCATTGAGCAAAGAATATATTTAATATGATTTATGCAAGCATTGCCACAGAAAGTTTCTAACCAAAATATGGCCTTAAATTGAGTGGAGAGAGGCCAACAGTGAGTGAAGCTTGTGGCATGGCTTGGGGCTTAGTGTCCCCATCACCTTTGAAGTTGTGTGTGAGGGTGAAGTGGGGGGGCACATGTTTAGCAAAATTGTCTCAAAATTATAAAGACAATTAGTTTGGTGTGCCTGGAAGTCAAACTCCGTTTTCAACTTCCTTCTCTCCCAGGCACCTGCTGTTCATCCTATTTTCTACTACATTCTTTTGCTTATTTGTCCATCTATCCAACTGTCCATCCAACTGTCCATCCATCCAACTGTCCATCCATCCATCCATCCAACTGCCCCGTGCATCCATCCATCCATCCATCCATCCATCCATCCATCCAACCACCCGTGCCTCCATCCATCCATCCATCCATCCATCCATCCATCCATCCATCTAAACATCCACCCAGGACTAAGTGACTGCATTTGTGCTGGATGCTGGAGCAGTGCAGGCCTGTCCTCAGGAGCTTGCATTTTATCAGATGCAGCAGATGCTGCCAGTGCCCCACCCGCATCCCCTTGGCCCACACCAGAGGCCACCAGCAGTTTCCATGTTTATTGATGCCATCGTATCTTGAACACTTGTGTCTCTGTCAGAGCACTTTCTCTGCCATTAGTGCTTATGACCCGTGGCCCATGGGGCTCAGTCCAAAAAGGCTGAGAGGTTAAGAGAGTAATCCTCTGTCAATACAGGATGGGAATGGGTGGCAATAGCCCCCAGATATATTGTGAGGGTTTGGATCCAGATTCCTTGGCCCTTGGTACCTTGTCAGGATAATTCTGAAGTGTGTTCTGTGGAGTTCTTAAATGTTCAGTAGTTTGAATATTTGTTCCCCCAGATCTCATGTTGAAATGTAACCACCAGTGTTGGGGATGGGGCCTGGTGGGAGGTGATTGGATCATGGGGATGGATTTCTCATGAATGGTTTAGCACCATCCCCATGGTTCCCTCCTCGCAATAATGAGTGAATGCTCATGAGATCTTGCTGTTTAAAAGTGTGTGACACCTCCCCACCCTCTTGTTTCCACTCCCACCAGGTGGGACACCTGCTCCCCTTTTGCCTTCCACCATGAGTGGAAGCTTCCTGGGGCCTCACCAGAAGCAAATCCTGGCACCATGTTTCCAGCACAGACTGTAGAACCATGAGCCAAATAAACCTCTCACCTTATAAATGACCCAGCCTCAGGTATTGCTTTATAGCAATGCAGAAATGGCCTCATATAGCAGGTTCCCAGCAGGACTTAGCCAGTCACCACAGTGGGAACCTGTTCACTGTTACCCACTCGTTCATCACAGTTATAACCTGTTCACTGTCACCCATTCATTCACCAGAGTGAGAACCTGTTGACTGTCACCCACTCACTCACCACAGTGGGAACCTGTTCACTGTCACCCACTCACCACAGTGGGAACCTGTTCACTGTCACCCACTCACTCACCACAGTGGGAAGCTGTTCATTTTCAGCCACTCATTGGCCTTTCTTGCCTCCTCATCTTACCTCCTCATGTCTTCATTGAGATTCTTGGGATTGCCTCTAAATTTAACTGCCTGCCCATGAGTTCTTGTCTCAGAGTCTGCTTTGGGGGACTCCAAGCTAAGACAAAAGAGGAGGGTCTGAAATTTCTTTCACCTGTCTCCTTTGCTAGATCCTATGTTTCCTGAACCTTTTGTCTTACCTTTTCGTAGATTACCCCCTCATTCTGGGTAACACAAGCTCTACTAGCTTGCTCAGGAGGCGTGTCTCATTTGTGCGTATTTGGAGGCATTTAATTTCTGAAAGAATCTTAAGTCTACCCTAACACTTGTTTGATAAGTTGGTTGTGTATAGAATTCTAGAATTTTCTTTTGGAATTTTGAAGATATTTGTATTAGTTTATTTTCACACTGCTATAAAGAACTACTGGGGACTGGGTAATTGGTAAAGAAAAGATATTTAATTGGCTCATAGTTCTGCAGGCTGTATAGGAAGCATGGCTGGGGAGGCCTCAGGAAACTTACAGTCAAGGTGAAAGGCGAAGGGGAAGCCAGCCCATCTTACATGGAAGGAGCAGGAGGAAGGGAGAGAGCGAAGGGGAAGGTTCCACATGCTTTGGACAACCAGATTTCATGAGAACTCTATCATGAGACAGCAGTAGGGGGATGGTGCTAAACCACTAGCTACCACCCCCAAGATCCAATCACCTCCCACCAGGCTCCACCTCCAACACTAGAGATTACAACTCAATATGAGGTTTGAGTGGGGTTGCAGACTGAAACCGTGTCAACACTGCTTTGTCTTCTTAAGGTTCTAGTGTTGTGGTTGGGGACTTTGCGGCCGTTTTGTGCCTGGCCGAGTGTGTACTACTGTGTCCCATGGCTGCCGTTAGGCACAGAAGCATCCCCTGAGCAATGCTGGTTGTCAGGAAGCCAGGAACAGCCTTGCCTGCAAGGACCTGGGTGACTGCTGCAGTGTGAACACCAAGGCAACTCCTGCTATATCTTTTTCTGGTCTCTTTGTTCTGTTCTTTATTGACCAATTTTTAAAAATTCCTTTGCCACTGTTATCCTGTTTGAAGGATCATAGTTTCCAAATTTTACTTTGTTTTGTTTATTTTATTTTATTTTATTTTATTTTGAGATGGAGTCTTGCTCTGTCACCCAGGCTGGAGTGCAATGGCGCAATATCGGCTTACTCCAAACTCCCCCTCCTGGGTTCAAGTGATTCTCCTGCCTCAGCCTCCCCAGTAGCTGGGATTATAGGTGACTGCCACCACACCCGACTAATATTTGTATGTTTAGTAGAGATGGGATTTTGCCATGTTGGCCAGGCTGGTCTTGAATTGCTGACCTCAGGTGATCCTCCTGCCTCGGCCTCCCGAAGTGCTGGGATTACAGGCATGAGCCACCAAGCCTGGCTTTCCAAATTTAATTTTTTTTTCAGTGTGTATTTGTGGATTTGTTTTGACTAAGTGCTAATTCTCCATGACGTGTAATTTAAATGGCACCCAGGGCTTATGGTGAAAAGTAAGTGATTCCTAGTGCAGCTTCTGCTTCTGGTCCTTGTGCATCCTTCAGACATGCCCTATGGGTGTGCAAGTATGTCGATGTGTGTTCCTTAAGAAGAAACATGCAAAAACCAACTCAGCCCCAAACTATTGCATATGTTACCATGCCTCGCAGGTTGTCTGTCCTTCTGGAGTTTGCATTTTCTTGCAGGAAGATGCCATTTAGCCTGTTGCCATGGGAGTCAAGGTGCTATGGGAGTCAGGCAAAGCCTGTCTGAGAAGTTGAGGACTGAAGGGAGACAGGAACTAACATCAGGGAACTGGCTGGAGCTCCAGAGAGAATGAGAGCCAGGTTTGAGGTCTCGAGGAAGCAGAGAGGGGGCTGTATAAGGTGAAGAGATGGAAGCTGGAGAGATGGGCAAGGGTTGGATTCTGGAGGGCTTGAATGTGTGGGCATGCCTGGCAGTCTTTTCTTTTTGCAGATAAAAACGGTGAATTGCTTCATTGACAGGAAAGCGCTGCCATGAGCAAACTTGAAATAATAAAAATAGACGTCAGTTGAGTGCCAGACACTATTCTGTCCTTTACCTGTAAGACCTCCTTTTACTGTTATCATCATCATTTCCATTTTACCAATAAAAACCTTAAGGCACAGAGAGGTTTAGTGACTTGTTCAAGGTCACACTGCAAATAAGTGGCAGGGCTGGGTTTTGAACCTATGTCTGGTCTAAAGCCCTTGCTCTTAACCCCTGCACCTCCTGCTGCTTAGCTTTCCTCTTTCTTGCCCTCAGTCTCTCTTTTCTTTTTCCTCAGCCCAATGCACCTTCTAGCATCACCTTTGAGGATTCAGGGTCTTTTGTGTTCCCAGGTCACCCACTTTGTCTGCTTCCAGGAAAGGCACCTGGGTATCAGACACCCACACCTCAAGAACTTATGTCCTGCCAAAGAGGGTGATGGTGCCTTTGGAAATTATCTGTCCATTTCCCCATTTCCCCCAAGGGGAAACTGGTATCAGAGGGAAAATGGGAGTGGGGAAGGTAGATAAGGGAGATTTTGACAGATGAGTGGAAAAGGAAAGGAAGGGAAGGGATGGAGAGAAGGCAGAGTGTGGAAGTGCCATGTGAGCACCGTGATCTTGCTCCCATACGTGTTCCCACCTGCAGTCATAGTGCTCTGTGAAGGAGAGCACCTTACATCTGGAGCTTGGGGTGCACGCTTGAGTTCTAGATCAACCCCAGTTACATATGCAATTATGGGCAAGCCACTTTGGCCTCTGAGCCTCCATTTTTCTTATCTATATAACCTGTTTTATTAAGTTTTGGAGGAGGTTCGATTGAGATAATGGATGTGAAATGTGTAAAAGACTACCTTCATTATCCAGGCACAGTGGCTCTCTCCTGTAATCCCAGCACTTTGGGAAGCTGAGGCTGGACTATTGCTTGAGCTCAGGAATTTGAGATAAACCTCAACAACCTTGTGAGATCCAATCTCTACAAAAAGTGAATTAATTAATTAAAAATTTAGCCAAGTGTGGTGATGTGTGCCTGTAGTTCCAGCTGCTCAGGAAGCTTAGGTGGGAGAATTGCTTGAGCACGGGAGGTCAAGACTGCAATGAGCCATGGTTGCACCACTGCACTTTAGTCTGGGTCACAGAGCAAGACCCTGTCTCAAAAAAGAAAAAAAAAACAAAGGCCAGGCACGGTGGCTCACGCCTGTAATCCCAGCACTTTGGGAGGCCGAGGCAGGTGGATCGCCTGAGGTCAGGAGTTCCAGACCAGCCTGGCCAACATAGTGAAACCCTGTCTCTACTAGAAATACAAAAATTAGCCAGGCATGGTGATGCATGCCTGTAATCCTAGCTACTGGGGATGCTGAGACAGGAGAATCACTTGAACCCAGAAGGCAGAGGTTGCAGTGAGCCAAGATCATGCTGTTGCACTCCAGCCTGGGAGACCAGAGTGAAACTCCGTCTCAAAAAAAAAGAAAGAAAGGAAAGGAAAAAAAATGACTATTTTTGTTTATTCAATAAATATTTGTTGAGACACTACTTTATGCCAGGCTCATGAGTAACACTGAGAGGAGCCCTACCTTATTTCAGGTACTGTGCTAAGCATTTCATATGCATTATTTAATTCTTTCAACCTCCTTTACAAAAGTACTGCTGCTATTGTCAATGATGAAAACAAAGACCACCCAGAAAAAAAACAGCTTGATTTCTGAACTCTTTAAGAAGGAAATACAAACCAATGAAGATATTTACCAAGCAGTTTGCTAAGAGGGAAAAGCTGTGGTTTTGAAATGCTGGGAGAGAAGGGCATATAGTTCATGGCAGTTCTGTTGATTAGGGATTGGAAACCAGCACTCTGAATTAGATGGAATAACTCCATGTGTCTGAACATCATTGGTTTAAACAAAATCCATGGGCATTGCCCAGGAGAGCAACTGTAGACAAGTGCAGTACAGAGTCTAGAACTCCAGGATGCTCGGAGTTCATGGCCCTTCCGTAGCTCAAGCTGGGGAGGATAGAGTTCAGGTTCACTGTCTCCTAGGCAAGCTGTGCTAAGCTGGGGCATTTCTCGTTTCCATAGCATCCTTGACTTAAAGTTGAGGAAATAGAGGTGGAAAGGCAAAGTAATGTGTCCTAGCTCACATAGAAGCCAGGATTTAGACCCAGGTCGACTTTTTTGGAGCCTGTACTCTAAACTATGACTTTCAGTTTATTACCATTTTTTTAAAAAAGGTATTCGTTAAGCTTAGTTTGTGGGAAAGGATTTTGGACATGAGAACACAGGTTTGGGGGGTCTTTATTATTAGGGCAAAGAAAACTTTTCTGTTCACTGCCTTTCTAATTTCCAGCACAGAGAAAGCTGGGCCTGCGGGGTGAGAACAGAAACTGCCTAGAGGGCTGGGGGCTTGCTGGGAGACTCAGGGCTATCTCAACCCTGCCTGATCCCCTCTCTTGGGGCACCCCACTTCTTGGCTCATCTCCTTAAAGGCCCCAACTTCCCTTGAGTTACCATCCAATAATGGTGTCAATGGGAAGCCGAGGCACATTATCAGCCTGGCTGCAAATCAAAATAATTTGACATATTCATTTTCCGGATTTCATGTGGATCATGATGTTCCCAGAAGGAAATGAACAAAATCTATAAGAGGGAGGAAAAGAGTGTTTTTTTGCCTTGGATGATCCACATATGGTATAAATTATTGAGGAATTAGCATTTATCCATAATACCAGCAGCATGAGTAGTCAATAGAAAGTAATGAATCCCACGCAATCAATAGACAATGAATTCGGGGGTCAGAATGCTGTAAGAATTTGAAAGCTTCCATGAGAGAGGTTGCATGGAGGAAGGGGCGGGTTGTGATGGCCCTGCTGTGATCGTGGCTGCACCTGGGAAGGCGGAGGAGCAATGACCGACGGCCGTAAATGGGAGAGCAGTGGCACCAGAGCTACCCTGTGCTCGAGAGACTCCTGGAGGATGGAGCCGTAAATCCCGCAAACAGCAGCCCCGGGCATTGGGCCTCCAGGGCAGCCTGCACAGTTTACGGACTTCAGTGGAGCATTGGTTTTGGATTTGGGTTTGGAAACTGGTTCTCAATTTTGATAGTTCATTATAATAAACTGGGGAGTTTTTTTAATAAAAAATTACACATTTCCTGAGCCCCTTTCCCAGAAATCTTGACTTAATTGATCTGGAATGGGTCCTGGAATTGGTTTATCTTATAAAAGCCCCCCCCAGGAGTTTCCAAAGTGCGATCGATTTTGGCCCCTGGGCTGGAGGCTGAATTGTGAAAGCACAATTTAAGAGAACTTCGTACCTAACAGGTGAAGATTTCATGGGCCTGGAAGTTGGGCATGCAAAAAAGAAAAAAAAGGAATTTTCTTTATAACCAGAATTCGTTTTCCATCCTCACATTTTACTTAAAATTAAATTGTACCCAGTGAGGTAGACTCAGGGAATCTTGAAGCTTAAACTTCCTTTCTTCTGATCCCTCAACTTGTTTAGAATTCTGTGGCTCCCGCAGGGAATCACCGTGAGCAGCTCAGGTGTGGATGGTGCAGGCTGCAGGATGGGGTGGTAGTGGGGGACGGAGGTCAGGAACGAGCAAGTGGCACTGTCACCTGAGATGAGAGTGGGTCTGACACTCGGGCTGGCATCTCCTGTATGGGCCTCGGTTTCTGTTGGGTCCGCCCAACAGAACTTCTGTGTCCTCTCCATAACTTCAGAACTTCTCAGGATTCCCTGGCCTGTTCCCCCTCTCTCTCTTTCTCCAGGGGGGCCTTAGCAAAGGGGCACCTGCCTAGACAGCCCCCTCTGCCCAGCCAGCTTCATGAAGCCTCTATGGGGGGCCTGCAGGCTCTGGCATAGGCTCAGGTCTCCTATGCTGTCAGGTTTCCTAAACTTCTGGGGGGTCCTATGGACTTCCCTTCTCACCCAGGGTTTTTTTTTGGGGGGGGGTGTTTGTTTATTTGTTTGTTTTGAGATGGAGTCTCACTCTGTCACCCCGGCTGGAGTGCAGTGGCATGATCTCGGCTGACTGCAACCTCTGCCTCCTGGGAGTAATTCAAGCAATTCTCCTGCCTCAGCCTCCCAAGTAGCTGGGATTACAGGCACCCACCACCACACCCAGCTAATATTTTTTTTAGTAGATATGAGGTTTCACTATGTTGGCCAGACTGGTCTCAAACTCTTTACCTCAGGTGATCTGCCCACCTTGGCCTCCCAAATCGGCTGGGATTACAGGCATGAGCCCCTGCGCCCGGCTTCACCCAGGGTTTTGATCTCAGAATAAGAAGGGGTCGGGCTCTTTTTCCCCTCAGACACTCACCCTAAAGCTCATCTATTTTAATTCTAGATAAAATATCTGCCCTTCTTCCACCCAAGAGGTGTTTCTTTTTATTTTCCATTTCATTTTATTATTTTCGAACCACCTCTTTCTGTGCAGGAGGATTTGGAAGGCATATGCTCCTCAGACCCGTGCTCGTTCTGCCTTAGTTCTTGATGCTCAAGCAGCCGTTTCTCTGAAAGATCACTGTTTTAGAAACAAAAAAGGTGTTCTAGAAGCTCAGAGGTCAGGAACTGACTCTGCACTGCCCTCAGGGTAGACAGGATCCAGACAGAAAATTCAAGAAAGTTGAAGGCCTGGAAGAAGCCTCCATTAAGTCTTACAATGTCATCCCATAAAGCCTGGTTATAGAAGCTCTGAAAAGCGGGAAGGAGAAACTGGGGATGAGGGATGGAACTCGAGTCCTATAGACCCGTGCCATTGCCCATGCCATGCCTCTGGCTTGGAAGCCCTGGTCCTGTCTGCACTAGACTATATTTGACTATCTTGCAAGGCTTTCCTCTTCCAGTAAGCCCACCCTGCATCTAGGGGCCTGCTATCAGTCCCACCCATGTCTTGTGTCTTGGGCTCTTGCTGCTTCATTCTGCTTCTCATTGTGCACTGCCTGGTGGTGTTTTTGTTTGTCTGTTTATTTGTTTGTTTGTTTTAAATCACTGGTACTGCTATTAACTCTCTTGTTAAAAATTATTTTTTTGTTAGAATGTGAGTCTCTGAGAAGCAAGGACTGTATTTTATTCAGATTGTGGTCCTAGTATCTAGCATATAGGGTGATAAGTCCTGAGAAATGGTGAGTGAGGACAGAAGATATATAAACGTCTCTGCTCTGTCTCCTCCATGAGACTGGGTATTCTTCTGTCTCAGTTTCCTGAAGTTATATCCATTCCTGCAAAATAAGATACACAACAAAAATAATTATATTTGTTTGGTGTCCCATGCCTACAGGGTAAAATTACACTTTGTTGTACATCACGTAAGGCCTCTGTGGTCCAGCCCATACCTGCCTGACCCCATCTCCCAGCCTCAAACATCCTATTCTTTCTTGCCTCTGGGCTGCTGCACATTCTGTTCCTTCTACTTTGAATGCTTTTCCTCCAACTGTCCGGTTGACAAACTAGCAATCTCCTGTCAGTCTCTGGGCCTTACCTGAGATGCAGCTGCTCACTGGAGCCTCCCATACTCCTGCAGCCAAACATGAGCAAGCTTCCTGTGTGTCCTGCTGTAGCCAGGGCATCCTCTCCTCGCTATTCACAAGCCCACACTGCAGACAGCCTTTCTAGCCATTTCTATTCTGATTGCTGGAGGTTATCTCCAAAATACAATATAAAATATGATTTTATTAGACATGTCTTTGTACCCCAGTGTATCAGCAGATGGCATTTTAACTACCTCTCTCCTCCTTACTGTTTGCTATTCCTATTATTATGTTTAGTTTTTATATTTGACTACTTTTATATATTTAAGCCTCTACATTTCTTGTTGCATCAACTTTGACAGTGACTTATGTTGGTTTCACAGCTCATGAAGTGAGGGCCAGGGCCCTGCCCTCCATTAATAATTATTACTTGGCGGGGAGAGTGAGGATGGTTAATAGGTACAGAAATATGGTCAGACAAAATGAATAGGAGCTAGTATTTGAGAGCACAACAGAGGGACTATAATCAAAAATAATTTGTTTTATATTTAAACGTAACTAGAAGAGTATAATTGGAATGTTTATAACACAAAGCAATGATAAATGCTGAGGAGATGGATACCCCATTTACCCTGATGGGATTCTGATGCACTGCATGCTTGTAACAAAATATCTCACATATCTCATAAAAATACACACCTATTATGTAGCCACAAAAATTAAACATTACAAAAAAGTACTATTAAAAAAAAGAAGTATGGCCAGGCATGGTGGCCCATGCCTGTAATCCCAGCAGTTTAGAACACTGAGGTGGGAGGATTGCTTGAGCCCAGGAGTTCAAAACCAGCCTAGGCAACATAGCAAGACCCCATCTCTACAAAAAAATTTAAGTTTGAGGCTGCAATGAGCTATGATTGCACCACTGCACTCCATCCTGGGTAACAGAGCAAGACCCTGTCTCATATATATATATATGTATGTGTGTAAATATATATATGTATGTGTATGTGTGTGTGTGTATATATATGTGTGTGTGTATATATATGTGTGTGTGTGTGTGTGTGTGTGTATATATATATATATATGTATGTATGTATATGTATCTTGTTCTCCTAAAGCGTTGTACCAACGTAGATTTTCACCAGGAATGTGTAAAAATTCCAGATGGGATAATGTATATTTTTATCTGGCAACATAATTGTGATTAACTTTTGTGTGTCTGTTGCTCTCCTAGACTTTAATTATTGAAGGCAGAGGCAGAGGTGATTCGCCCAGGGCCTGGGAGGGCAGCATTCAATATTCATGTAACTATTAGAAGACGTAGCCCAAACTTAGAAATAAGGGATTGCTGGGTGTTCTTTCTGAGGAGTACTGGATTGACACCTCTCACTGACTTTCTACTGACAGGGCTACTTTACAGTTCCACAGGGCAGAAGTGAACCTATAGATTTTGGTCTGGTTGAGACATAAATAATTTCTAAATGGTAGAAAAGATAACCCTGGCCAGGTGCAGTGGCTCACACCTGTAATCCCAGCACTTTAGGAGGCCAAGGCAGGAGGATCACTTGAGCCCAGGAGTTTGAGGCTGCAGTAAACTATGATGACACCACTGCACTGCAGCCTGGCTGACAGAGAGAGACCCTGTCCCTAAGAAAAAAATAAAGAACAGATAACCCCAATGGTTATGGGTACTGGCCCTGAGAGCATTACCTAGTTTTGCATCTAACATAGCACTCATCCTAATGTTCTTTTAAGTTGCCTAAAATACCCTCTTCCTCAGATTCTCATTTGATAAGAGTTTCAACATCTTCCTGGTTGCCTCTTAATGAGTTAAGTAAAATCTTTGACACATATTTATCTTCTATTTGCATAAAAGTCAAGTTTTTATCTTTTTGAAATTATACTATAACACAACAATATAGTATTAGTAGAAATTTTAGCCTCAATAGTTTATTATGGGAAGCTCCTTCAAGGCAAGACCATCTTTTCTTTCTTTACGCAAATGGTGCTACGGTTATTATTTTGCAAGAAACAGGGCCAAGGTCTTGTTAATAAGAGAAATGTCTACTCCTCTGGTGAGACTTGGCTAACGGAGTTTTTGGAAGAAAGTTAATATTCACAGTAATGAAGAGTGTTTGCCCTTAGGTGTTTCAGAAATAAACCTACCTTTGTCTTTTCTGTTAAAGAAAATCTTAACTGGTTTCAAAACCCTTGTCGCCAATATCATACTGAATGGGCAAAAACTGGAAGCATTCCTTCTGAAAACTGGCACAAGACAGGGATGCCCTCTCTCACCGCTCCTGGAAGTTCTGGCCAGAGCAATCAGGCAGGAGAAGGAAATAAAGGGTATTCAATTAGGAAAAGAGGAAGTCAAATTGTCCCTGTTTGCAGATGACATGATTGTATATCTAGAAAACCCCATCGTCTCAGCCCAAAATCTCCTTAAGCTGATTAGCAACTTCAGCAAAGTCTCAGGATACAAAATCAATGTACAAAAATCACAAGCATTCTTGTACACCAATCACAGACAAACAGAGAGCCAAATCATGAGTGAACTCCCATTCACAATTGCTTCAAAGAGAATAAAATACCTAGGAATCCAACTTACAAGGGATGTGAAGGACCTCTTCAAGGAGAACTACAAACCACTGCTCAATGAAATAAAAGAGGATACAAACAAATGGAAGAACATTCCATGCTCATGGGTTGGAAGAATCAATATTGTGAAAATGGCCATACTGCCCAAGGTAATTTATAGATTCAATGCCATCCCCATCAAGCTACCAATGACTTTCTTCACAGAATTGGAAAAAACTACTTTAAAGTTCATATGGAACCAAAAAAGAGCCCGCATCGCCAAGTCAATCCTAAGCCAAAAGAACAAAGCTGGAGGCATCACGCTACCTGACTTCAAACTATGCTACAAGGCTACAGTAACCAAAACAGCATGGTACTGGTACCACAACAGAGACATAGATTAATGGAACAGAACAGAGCCCTCAGAAATGATGCCACATATCTACAACTATCTGATCTTTGACAAACCTGACAAAAACAAGAAATGGGGAAAGGATTCCCTATTTAATAAATGGTGCTGGGAAAACTGGCTAGCCATATGTAGAAAGCTGAAATTGGATCCCTTCCTTACACCTTATACAAAAATTAATTCAAGATGGATTAAAGACTTAAATGTTAGACCTAAAACCATTAAAATCCTACAAGAAAACCTAGGCAATACCATTCAGGACATAGGCGTGGGCAAGGACTTCATGTCTAAAACACCAAAAGCAATGGCAACAAAAGCCAAAATTGATAAATGGGATCTAATTAAACGAAAGAGCTTCTGCACAGCAAAAGAAACTACCATCAGAGTGAACAGGCAACCTACAGAATGGGAGAAAATTTTTGCAACCTACTCATCTGACAAAGGGCTAATATCCAGAATCTACAATGAACTCAAACAAATTTACAAGAAAAAAACAAACAACCCCATTAAAAAGTGGGCAAAGGACATGAACAGACATTTCTCAAAAGAAGACATTTATGCAGCCAAAAAACACATGAAGAAATGCTCATCATCACTGGCCATCAGAGAAATGCAAATCAAAACCACAGTGAGATACCATCTCACACCAGTTAGAATGGCCATCATTAAAAAATCAGGAAACAACAGGTGCTGGAGAGGATGTGGAGAAATAGGAACACTTTTACACTGTTGGTGGGACTGTAAACTAGTTCAACCATTGTGGAAGTCAGTGTGGCGATTCCTCAGGGATCTAGAACTAGAAATACCATTTGACCCAGCCATCCCATTACTGGGTATATACCCAAAGGACTATAAATCATGCTGCTATAAAGACACATGCACACGTATGTTTATTGCGGCACTATTCACAATAGCAAAGAGTTGGGACCAACCCAAATGTCCAACAACGATAGACTGGATTAAGAAAATGTGGCACATATACACCATGGAATACTATGCAGCCATAAAAAATGATGAGTTCATGTCCTTTGTAGGGACATGGATGAAACTGGAAAACATTATTCTCAGTAAACTATCACAAGGACAAAAAACCAAACACCGCATGTTCTCACTCATAGGTGGGAATTGAACAATGAGAACTCATGGACACAGGAAGGGGAACATCACACTCCGGGGACTGTTGTGGGGTTGGGGGAAGGGGGAGGGACAGCATTAGGAGATATACCTAATGCTAAATGACGAGTTAATGGGTGCAGGAAATCAACATGGCACATGGATACATATGTAACAAACCTGCACATTGTGCACATGTACCCTAAAACCTAAAGTATAATAATAAAAAAAAAAAAACACTTGTCATCTCTCACATTTATCTCTTTTGTGGATCTGCTTTTTATCAGAAGAACACCCCTTCCTGGGCCATCTGGGGTAGGATGTCACCACTGCCAGAGCATTCTCTTTGATTCCCAAATGTCTGTCCTGCCAAACCTGGACATGTTGTACCCTTTATTCTACCTGGCTCACAAGGTGGTTGTAAGACAGTGGTTCTCAACTGGGGGTGACTTTGCCCCTTAGGGGACATTTGGCAATGCCTGAGAACATCTTTAATGGCTGCAATTCAGGGGGTGCTGCTGGCCAGCAGTGCTGGTAAATAGCCCATGCACAGGACAGCCACGTATGATGAAGAATTATTTGGCCCCAAATGCTGAAAGTGTCACAGTTGAAAAACCTTCTTGTAAGGGAGATATGAAATAATAACTGCATTCTATTTACATTTACAGATGAACTAACAGAGGCTCGGAAAGGTTAGTTGCCCCATCCAAGGTCATACAGCAAGGAAAGAAACAGCAACCACGTCACAGTTCTTTTCGGCGTGCTCTTTATTCTCAAGTATGCTGCGTCTGGGGCTATCGATGGAACTGGGTAGGTGCCACTGCAGAGTGTGGAAGGGCACTGGATTAGGAAAGAGGAGAGGCTGCTGAGAAAGTGGGAGAGGTATGAGACCCACTAGTCTCATATGATAAAAAATGAAGCATGTCAATGACTGTGCACATTTAGCTATCGGTGCTGGTTCTTTGGCTGCTGCAGGAACCCAGGATTCCTCAACAAATATCTCCACAGGTGATCACAGAGTGTGGTGGTTTAGTGAGAATCCAATTCTTCTTAAGGTGCAGCCCTGTCTTGGGCTCTGAAAGCAGTGGCGTGTGTGGCAGAGACTGAGAAAACTTTTCTCTGTGAAGTGGGAGAGGAGGTAGACAGGGGTAAGTTTAGTCTCCATTAATAAATGGAAGCTGGCCAGCACTCCCAGGACATGCACGATCGCCCTCTGCCAAACAGCCAGCATCAGCAATCAGTTCTGGGAGCCGAGTAGTTGAGGAATAAAAATGAGCTGTTGGCTCCGGGGAGGGACAGGCAGCTCTTTAGAAATATTAAAGTTATCCCGTGCCTTTCTGTCCCCTAATTACATTCCTTCTAGAGGATGTATCTGAATAACCCGAGAATCTGCCATAGCTGTGCAAAGCCAATAGACCATTACCTTGTTCCACAGAAATTGTGGGAAGGGGCAGAAGGAGCTGATGCAAAACCACCTGACCCCAAGCTGGTACCTGCCCAGGTCTGCACTTTCCTACTTCGATGCCTTTGCTGACACCCTTCCCCATGCCTGGCATTCCCTTCCTAGTGCTGCACCCTCCCCTTGCCTAGCCTCGAAACTCCTCTGTTCTTCAGTGGCACTTCTGTGAAGACTGCCTTTAACTTCCATCTGGAAATGACCACTTTGCCCCCTGAATTCTTGTAGCCTGTCTCTTTATCTGCCTGTTTCTCGTGACTCTTAGGATTCTCTTTGTATTGTGTTGCGGACTGAATGTTTATGTTTCCTCCGAACTTTATACATTGAAATCCCAACCCCCAGTGTGATAGTATTTGGAGGTGGTGCCTCTGGGAAGTAATTAGGTCACAAGGGCAGAGCCCCCATGCATGGGATGAGTACCCTTATGAGAAGAAGCCAGAGAGCTGCTCCTTCTGCCCTCTACTATGTGGGAGCACAATGAAGACAGGAAGCTGCCAACCAGGAACCAGCCCTCACCACACACTGGGTCGGCTGGTACCATGATCTTGAACTTTCCACCCTCCAGAACTGTGAAAAATAAATTCCTGTTATTTATAAGCCATCCAGTCTGTGGCATTTTGTTAGAGCAACCCGAGTTGACTAAAACTTGCAGTTGTTTGAGTTTATATCTAATTCTATTTGATGGTTTCCTAAAAGAAAACACTCATACAAAGATATTTTGTGGAAACTAAGAGGAGGGGTGTCACATAGGAGAGCCTACCACTGCAGCCATGTCTTGGGTCTCTGTGCTCTGAATCCCTGCTTGGCCAGCCCCCTGGAGGTGAGTGGGCTTGTTTTTCTCTCTTCTCTTTCCCAGCAGGCACTGCCTTGGCTAACTCCTCTCTGTTCTATACTGGAGATTACAGTTATCCTCGCTTGAGCTTCTGCCTCTGTCTTGCTCACCTTGACCCCACTGGAAGTCAGTCTTGTGATCCTTCAGAGTCACCTTCATTCCTACACCAACCCCAAGCAGCTCATCAGAGCATATCCCCCCAAAAAACAGGGCTCTGGCTGCTCAAAGAGGAGTCCTGGCAATTAGAGATTCCTCCTTTTTATTGCCTTGCTCCCTGGATCCTTACTTTTCCTCTCTGCTAAATCGGATGAAGGGTATTTATCTTTGCCCTTCCACTTCTGTTCCAGCGCTTAACCTACACAGGTGCTTAAGAGCCACTTAATTGGATGAATTAATTAGATATTTTTCTTGCTGGAGTCTCTGCCAAGATAGGCTGAGGACCCCAATTCCTGCCTGAAAAGAACATTTCTTGACCACTCTACCTGCCTTTCTCCCACATCTTTGTCCTGGCTTCCTGAGGGGGCTTGTCTTATCTAGACCTGAGGGGAAAAGGACAGAAAGAGAGTGATTGGAAGGATTATTTTCTGAAGAATTCCCCTGCCCAGGAACCAAAGGACATGAGGTAGCAGGAGGGAGTTGTGATCAGTAGAGGAGGAAAATGGAGATGCAAGAAAATTCTTATATAAAACTTTCAAACTTTAGAAGAGGAGAAACTTTATATTTCTTATATTGTGAAACCTTAGACAGTAGAAGCTGTGAAAAGAAATTCTCCAACTGAGTTTTAGCAGAATCTAAAGACTGGCGAACCTTTATGAAAAAATAGGTTTGGTTCTAGCAGTGAAACTTAACAAGAAGATAGGCTGCTCATTAAATACGCTGCCTGCCTGTGTTCAAAATTGAAGGATATCTTTCTAAAGTTATACCATGCTTCAGTGTCATTCCAATGTATTTTTTTAGTCCTTGACATTTAATTATTCACAACTGCTTTTTACTGCCTCATTTATATTACCATCATGAATGTAATATTATCATGCAATTAAATGGCATAATATCTTGCAAAACTCACTGTCTGCCAAGTAGGTCCTAGGTACTGGTTAAAACAGTTGAGTTGGCAATCAATGGAACGTTAAAGTATTTTATGGGTATTAAGAAAGACAAGATATATTGAATTTCAATGGCTGCTAGCTGAATCCTCTAACTCCTTTGTAAAGCTTGTTAGCCCAGTATTCAAACTAAGTCTCCAGCTCTAAAGTCAGACTTCAGAAGCAAAATCAATCAGCTATACTTAAGAAAAACAAGAGGGGAAAATAAGAGGTGAAGCAAATTCAAGTAGGTCAGCTTGAAATCTTTAGCTGGTCTTTAAATTTGTTTAAAAGAAAAAAGAATTACGTTACACATAAAAGAAGGGGATAAAGTATAGTATGTAAATTTAAAATGCTGCTTTTCAGACTTTTGGTTTATTGTCTGGCAGATTGGAGCTCAGAAGTCTCCACTTTGTTCTAATAACAAGTGAAAAGCTGACTTTATCACAGGATGTTTTTCTCTCCACACACCTTGCCATTGCAGTACTAAACGTCTGTTCACCTCAGTTCCTGTACCAAGTATACCATGTCCACCTTGCAACAAAAATTACAGGGCATATGACAAGGCAAAAACACAGTTTGAAGAAACTGAGCAAGCACCAGAATCAGAGTCTGATATGGCAGGAGTGTTGGAATTATCAGCCCAGGAACTTTACAAATATGTACATAAGTAATACGCTAAGGGTATTAATGAAAAAGTACATAGCATGCAAGAACAGATGGATAATAGAAGCTGAGGAAAGATTCTTTGAGTTTGAGTATATAACAGTAGAAACTGCCAAAACTCAAAAGCAAACAGAAAAAAAAGACTGAGGAAAAAAAAAAACAGAACAGAGTGTCTAAGAACTGTGAGACAACTACAAAATGTGTATCAAGGGGCAGAGGGAGGAATCAAGAATATTTTGTTATTATAAAGCACATGCACTTTGTGAAGTGCTATGGTGTTATCAGAAAGTGGGCTCAGAGTAGTTGTAAATGTATATCGAAAACTCTAGGGCAACCACTAAACAAGTAAAAGAAATATAGCCCACTTAGTGGTGGGAAACTCAAAATTTTTCCTGTAGGATCAGAAACAAGGCAAAGAATGTTACCACCTTTTTTTTTTTTTAACATTGTACTGAAAGTGCAGCTAAATGTAAGACAGGAAAAAAAAACACAAGAAGTATACACATTGGTAAGAAAAAAATTATAACTGTCTTTGTTTGCAGAGTATAATCCTCTCCACAGAAAAATCTAAAATATTTGGCAAGAAAACTCTTGGAATAAGCAATTATAGTAAGGTTTCAGGATTCAAGGTTAATATACAAAAGTCAATTGCATTTCTATATACCAGTGATGAACAAGTAAAATTTGAAATTAAAAACACAGTACCATTTGCATTAGTACCCTGAAAATTGAAGATACTTAGGAAAAATCCAACAAAATATGTATAAGATCTATACAAGAAAAATTACAAGACTCATGAAAGATATCAAAGAGCTAAATTAATGGAGAGATATTCCATATTTATGAATGAAAAGAGTCAACATTGTCAAGATGTCAGTTCTTCCCAACTCATATATAGATTAAATGAAATTTGGATAAAAATTTCAACAAGTTATTCTGTGGATATCAACAAACTGATTTTAAAGTAATATGGAGAGGAAAAAGACTCAGAATGACCAACTCAGTATTGAATAACAAGAACAAGGTTGGAGAACTGACATCATCTCTCTGGATTCAAGACTTAGTGTAAAGCTACAGTAATTAAGACAGTATGGTTTGGTAAAAGAATAGACAAGTAGATCAACAGAAAAAATAGAGAGCCCAGAAATAGACCCACATAAATAGAATCAATTGATCTTTGACAAAGCAAAGACAATACAGTGGAGTCAAGATAGTCTTTTCAACAATTGGTGCTGGAACAATTATACATCCACATGCAAAAGAAATGAATCTGGACACTATCTGCTTACACCCTTCACAAGAATTAAACTCAAAATGGATTATAAACCTAAATGTAAAACACAAAATTATAAAACTCATAGAAAATAACATAGAATATCTAGGTAACCTTGGGTGTGGTGATGGCTTTTTAGATACAACACTGAAGGTATGATCCATGAAATAAATAATTGATAAGTTGAGCTTGATTAAAATTAAAAACTTCTGCTCTATGGAAGACAATGTAAAGAGAATGAGAAGCCAAGCCATAGATAGAGAGAAAATATTATCAAAAGACATATCTCATAAAGGACTTTTATCCAAAATATAAAAAAAACTCTTAAAACTCAACAATAAAAAAATGAACAGCCAATTTAAACCTAGGCAAATGACCTGAATAGACATCTCACCCAGTAATATTTACAGATGGAAAGTAATCATATAAAAAGATGTTCAACATTACATGTTACTAGAGAATTTCAAGCTAAAACATTGAGATACCACTGCCCACCTGTTAGGAGGGCCAAAATTGAAAACACTGACATCAACAAATTCCGGTGATTACATGGAACAACCAGAATTCTCATTCATTGCTGGTTGGAATGCGAAGTGTACAGCTACTTTGGAAGACAGATTGACAGTTTCTTATAAAACAAAACCTATAATTCAGCAGTCATAGTGCTTGGTATTTGCCCAAGGGAGATAGAAACTTACATTCAAACAAAAAATTGTACATGGATGTTTATATCAGCTTTATTCATAATCGCTGAAACGTGGAAGCAATCAAGAATGTCCTTCAGTAGGTGAATGGACAAATAAACTGTGTGGTACATTCAGAAAATGGAATATTATTTGGTGCCAAAATGAAATGAGCTATCAGACCATGAAAAGGCGTGGATATTACTAAGTGAATATTACTAAGAGAATGCACATTACTAAATGAAAAAGGAAAATCTGAAAAGGCAACATACTGCATCACTTAACTATATGATATTCTGAAAAAGACGAAACTTTGGAGTCAGTAAAAAGATCAATGATATCCAGGAGTTAGGAGGGAAGGAAGAATGAATAGATGAACCCAGGATTTTTAGGGCAGTGAAACTATTCTGTGTGATACTACAGCAGTGGATACATGTCATCTTACATTTGTCAAAACCCACAGAATGTACACCACCAAGAGAAACCCTTAATGTAAACCTGGACTTTAGGTGACAATGATGTGTCAGTGTAGGTCCATCAATTAACACAGATGCACCCCTGTGGTGGGGAATTTTGACAGTGAGGAGGTTGTGTGTGTGGAGACAGAGGGTATATGAAGACTGTGTATTTTCCTCTTGATTTTCCTATAAACCTAAAACTCCTCTGAAAAATAAAGTTTATTTGCTTAAAAAGATGCTTTATATGAATATTTACTAACATTAAAAGTTGTTTGCAATGTTTTAAGTGAAAAAAATTTACAAAGCCAATTACTGTTATACATTTATACTTATAAATATGTATGTTTATATTTATGTCACTTAGGACAGTGTGGAGCAGATAATAGCATGTTTATATCTTTACTCACTTGTTCAATTCTCTTAATAAAACTATAATGTAAACATGTTATTACCAGTATAATCCCCTTTTTGTTTAAAAGTGCATAGAAATAGTTTTGGAAGAGTATGAAACCATTTTCAGAATTTTTGGAATCATTCCTGGAAGGATATGAAAGGATTCTCTTTGGCCAATTTTTCTTTTTTTTTGTTTATCTCTATTTTATTATTTCTCTATAGTGAACATGTATTGATATTTTTCAATAAAACAGTAATTTTATGTTGTTTTACTTTGTTTAAATTAGGCTTTTCAGGCCGGGCGCGGTGGCTCACGCTTGTAATCCCAGCACTTTGGGAGGCCGAGGCGGGCGGATCACGAGGTCAGGAGAT